>NW_004955441.1:19502382-19530118 GCF_000276665.1 Chinchilla lanigera
AGGGCACCCCGCGGGCACCGAGTCTGTCCCGGAGGCGGCCGCCCACGGCGCCGCCGCCCCGGAGCGCACCCCGGGCCGGACGATGTGGGTGTTTGGTTACGGCTCGCTGATCTGGAAGGTGGACTTCCCCTACCAGGACAGGCTGGTCGGGTACATCACGGACTACAGCCGGCGCTTCTGGCAGGGCAGCACCGACCACCGCGGGGTCCCGGGCAAGGTAAGCACCCCCGGCCGCCGCGGGAGCGCCAGGGCCGCAGCCCCCGACCCACGCCTGCTTCCGACGCGGCTGGGCGCACTCCCGAAGGGGTTGCACCGCCTCAGGGGTGGAGCTTGGTTCTCGGGAGCAGCAGAAGCACGGCAAGTGCGCCGAGCCGCAGGGGAGATGAACCCTGCTGTCCCCGTGCACGGAAGTGGTAAAATTAACCTGCAGACTCGGGCCGTAGCAGTGAGGTGTTCATTCTAACAGTGGCTTGAGTTTAAACCTGCGTGCTACGGTCTCTTCGCATCTTTCCAATGATTTTATTTGTGACACTTAAGATCACAGAACTACTTTCCAAATTTATCTCCGGTTATCACGGTAACATGGGCAGCTCTGGTTATCAAGTACTAAGTGATGTTCTCTGTTGTGAGTAAGAGCACCATGGAAAGGGGAAGAGACTAAGGTTTTAAAATAGTCTGCACCTACGCATAAGACAGAGCATTTGAAATCATAAAAAGAACCGGAGTTCGAAGCCATTCCACTTCAACGAGAGTTGGTCCTTTGAGAAGCTGGCTCTGAGACAGGGTACTGGCCTAGGAACTTGATTGGAACTAGGGGATGTGGCCTAGGCGATGCACTGATTAGCCAGGAAAAACATCACAGCCAAAGTGTCTCCAAGAAGAAACATCGTTCAAGACTTTAAAGAGCTACCCTAAATAAAAGCCCTTTTGAGTCGTCAGTTTTGAAATGAACACTGACAAATGCCATTCTGAAAAAAAACAAGCCTTAGCTCAGGCTGCCATTTTTATGGCCAACTATTGATATTAAATATGTATTGTGGTTATAATAGCTTATTTTACTATGCTAGGCTTAACCAAAATGCATGTTCGTTACACAGCACACTGAGATACTTACACCTTTAAACAGACAAGTTATCTAATACAACAATCCGTGAGTCTTTAAAAGGAGAAGAGCGCTATAAAAGCCAGTATGATGTTGTACTTAAATTTACTGAAATATAGGAGGCGGGGCTGCACTGGCTAACAGCTTTACATTTTTATTTAAAGACTCCATCTTAGCAAATTAAGTGAAAAACCAATACTACACATTTTGCAACTATAGGGTTCTGTTAAAAAAAAAAAAACAAACTAGAAAAGACATCGCATTTTTTACTTTTTTTTTTATTAAAATAGATTGCCAGCTTTACGTAAACAGTAGCTATCAGACAAATAATACAGAAGACTTCAGAAATATCCAGCAAATAAGAATTACTTAGATACTGTTTAGTTGTTTTTTACTGCAACATATACTCAAATGAGTCATCAGAGTGTCCTCCTCAATAACACACACATTATATTCCTCTCCACAGTGTAAGGGATGTGTGGAGAAAAACTGGCCCTACACGATTAAATTATGCCTGCTTTGCAGCTGCACGCATCTCATTTATATATCACAAAACTGGCAGTTTCTCACCAAGGATTTTATTTAAATATGAAAGATTTTTTGCACAAATTAAAAGTCACAAGCCCAAAAAAGGAAGCGTGTTCATGGAGAGGCAGTGTGAGCAGACACATTGCTAACACCCAGTGAGTGAGACACGGTCCTGAGTCCGCCCCGTGCTCCTCTAACACCACGGGCCGGAAAGGTCCCTCGGGTTTCACCGCTCCCCCACAAAAAGACCGAAGCGCATTTACACACTTACATTCTCAGTAACATCTATTTTTAAGGACAAAGAGTTGAAGTTTTAGAAAATACTTGCAAGTAAATTTATCGGCAGTCCTCGTTGTATCAGCCATTAGCAAGCTGGCACGAGAGTTTAGTTTTTTCCACTTACTTCCACATATTCCTTGCTTTATTCCACCTGCCACCACACAACTCCTTGGGAAGTGCTGGAGGAGAAGTGAATAAAGGGAGCAGTGGAAGGCTAGGAGTTGCTAAAGGGGCCTGGGAGTGAGCCAAAACTAAGGAAGTGGGCAGACCATGTGCAGTGTAAACAAAAGAGGGAAGGGCATTCAACACAAGGCACCTGTGTTTCAGAAGACAGCGGTATTTCTTTTTTGTTTGTTTAGCTTTTTGGTTGGTTTGTTGAGACAGGGTCTTGCTGTATAGGAAGTACAGGCTGGCCTCTGACTCTCGGTGATCCTCCTGCCTCAGGAGGCTTAAGCACTCTCTCGAGTGCTGGGATTACAGGTGTGCACCACCATGCCCAGTAACAATAGGAATATTTCTAAGAATGATTTAACAATTCAGAACATCTTTGGAGAAAAATGGAAAGAAATGAGGTTTGTAGAAAGAAATGGGTTCGTTAAACTAATGAATTTCAATTCCATCCTGTAGAATACCACAACCTTGAAAAATTCAGTCAGGAAGTCATTGTGGGCACAAGTAGAGAACTGAAGGGAAAAAGCAGCGGCAGGCAGAGGAATCCCTAAGGTCACGAAAGGATAAAGGGGAACCAGATTTCAAAAGGCAGAACTCTACGACAGTGACTTTGTTATTTATATAGATGAAGACAGAAAGGGACCGGTAACAGAGGTGACAGGAACTATCTGAATGGGTTAGGCTCGCTGTGCAGGCACGGCACACAGGTATTGTGGCTCGCAACCTGACACCCTGCTAATGTTAACGTGCCAGTAGGTACCTACCCTTTGGCACAGGGTAATAACTGAACACCGCAGCTGCTATCACTGGTTTCAATCACCTTTGTGACTGAAATGATGGAACGTTCCAATTCTGGATTTTGTTGAAGCGTTTCAGTATGAACTCCAAAACAGTGTAACGTATTGTGACAAATGCACATCCTCAGGCTCCCCATGTAAAAAATCACACTGGAGGTGTGGCCTAGCGGTGTTCAAGTCCTCCAGGTAATTTGATCAAAGTGTGAAACTACTTCCTTATAGGATCACACCCTACAGTGTTTATTTCCTTCCCCTAATAAAACGGTTAACAATGTTTCTTCCTAAGAGGAAAACCAGAACTTTTACAATTGATGCTTCCACCATTTATCTTTTACTTCACCTGAGCCTTAGTCACTGCAGTATTTTTTAATGTATCTATTTTAAAGGACATAATACACCCAGTTTATAGAAAAGGATGGAAGCCTGTTTTGAAAAGGCCACTGTAGTTTGGATAAGGAAGATTTTAACTCACTTTAAACCTTATCATAAAAAGTATTTTTTAAAGTGCCTCTTAGAGAAAATGTAGTTAAAATATTCCATGCCAGTAAGTCATAATGCTCACTTAATGAACTTTACTTCAGCAAAAAAATTTTGTCTTTTTTTTAACCAGCCTGGAAGAGTCGTGACTCTTGTTGAAGATCCTGGGGTATGTTATAATTATTCCTTTTTATACAGTCTTTAACTGTATGAAATGTTGAGATATTTCATTTTAATAATCAGTGGAATTTTATTAATAGTCATCAAACGATTTGAACTACACTGTCTAGCACGCTTCTCTGTATGTGTTGAGGGCTTCCCCCCCCCCTTTGTTCATGGAAAATCAACTAGTGGGAAAAGTTAGAATGCAAAATGCAAGGTAACAACAGCTAAATGACATGTACTTTTGCTTTTGTGGACTTCTAAAAACGCGTTTGCTGACTGAGAATTTGGTGGTTCCCTTGGACATTAATGGAAGTGTTCCCTAGTTAACCAGGCTACCACTGAGAATCAAATGGATCCCTGAAAGCTCTCTTTATATTTGCATAAGTCTGATATCCTCAGTATAAAACTAGAGTTAGGAATTCTCACTTTCTATATTGCCTACTTTTATTAATAGAACTCGTTTTTTAAACAGGCAGGAAGCACCAAGAAACAGATATTGACAATGTTTGGGGTTTGGTTTTTTTTTTTTCTTTTCTGTGCGCTCACTGCTAGGGATTCAACCCTGAGCCTTCACATTGAGTTATACTCCCAGCCCTTTTTACTTTAAAACAGGGTCTCATTAGGCAGGCATGGTAGCACACGCCTGTAACACCAGCACTCAAGAGGCTGAGGCAGGAGGATCTCTGTGAATTCAAGGCCAGCCTAGGCTATACAAGGAGATCCTGTCTCAAAAAAAAAAAGACAGGGTCTCACTAAGTTGCCCTGGCTGAGCTCAAACTTGGGATCCTCCTGCCTCAGTCACCCAGAGTCCTGGAATTACAGGTGTGCACCACCATGCCTGGCTCTTCATTTCTTAAATATTTTTAATTATTTTATTGCTGTACAGATTTAAATTTCTTTTTTTCTTCCAGTACCAGGAATCGAACTCACAATCTTGCGCTTGCCACACAGGCGCTTTGTTGCTAAGCTAAATCCGTAGCCCCTAGATTTAAATTTTTATATTGTGAAATTAAAGAGGTAACTTTGGACAGGACTTTGATACACAAAAATCAAGCAGCTAGCAGTAACAGTTTATTTTTTATTTTTTTTTTTTTGGTTTGTTTTTTTCCAGTACCGGAAATCGAACTTATGACCTTGCACTTGCAAGGCAGGCGCTGTGCCGCTGAGCTAAATCCCCAGCCCCAGTAACAGTTTAATAATGGTGCAGATTAAGAAATGCTTTCATAGCTTCAAATTGGTTACTATAACTCCTACTCAAACAGTTAAACAAATGACACTCTCCATAGAATTTCTTGGGTTTTTCATTTGCTTCTATACAGTTTCTTAATGACCAAATGAAAACAGGGTATTTTCCATTTCATCTCGTTAGCTTAGCATTTTGTTACCACTGCTCTTTCTTTCTTGAGACAAGGTCTTGCTCTGTGGCCCAGGCTAGCTTGAACTTGCTGTATACAGCCCAGGCCAGCCTCAGATTTGTACTCTCCCGCCTCTGTCTCCCAACTGCTAGGACTGTAAGCATGTGCTAACACCCCAGAGCAATTTAGAATTTTTCTAAAAGATAGACATGTTGTATTTGTAACAAAATATTATTCAAGCACAAAAATTTTAAATGGTTTCCTTTACTGTTTAGTATGTACCTCCTCAGTGTGTTTTTAAGTGAAGTAAAACTGCACTGACTTCTAGAAACTACAGGTTTTTTTCTTAGATCAGTGTAACCGATCTTCACTATTTCAATTAGCCTTATAAATACTAAATAATTCCTATTTTTTAACAGGGATGTGTATGGGGCGTGGCTTACAAACTCCCAGCAGGAAAAGAAGAAGAAGTAAAAGCATCCCTTGACTTCAGAGAGAAAGGAGGCTACAGAACCATAACCGTCATTTTTTATCCAAAAGATCCCACAACAGAACCATTCACAGTCTTGCTATATATTGGAACATGTGATAATCCTAATTATCTTGGTCCTGCACCTCTGGAAGACATTGCTGAACAAATTTTTAATGCAGCTGGTCCAAGTGGAAGAAATACAGAATACCTTTTTGAACTTGCAAATTCTCTTAGAAGCCTTGTGCCAGAAGATGCTGATGAGCACCTTTTCTCGTTGGAAAAATTAGTAAAGGAACGTTTAGAAGAAAAGTAGACCCTCAACTGCACACAGATGTAGACCTAATAACTGACTTTGCCAAACAAGCAAAGCTTTCCATCTTCAGAGTAACTTCAGTGCACAGTGGCAATGTGTTTACTTGAAGATATTTTCAATGTTAAAAGTCAAGATACCATCTAGCTGAAGAGCTGAACTGCAAGTGTCCTGAAACACAATGAAAAGACTGGCATATAAAGAAAAAAATTCAAGTTCTAATAATATGAATTCCTAACTACGTGATATTAAACACTTGCTCATTACAAGTGAGTTCTTTAGAAATATACACAAAAGGACTCAGTTTGGTTTGTGTTTTTATTAGAATAAAAATATGACTTAAATTATTTAGAGAATTAAACCAAAGAAATTAGTAAGATTTATACCTTCAAGATTTTCCTATAAAATTTATAACCACAGTTTAAAATACAAACATCAAATGTATAGTTAGAAATATATGGTAATATAAACAAAATTTTAGCCTTGATTATGAATTTTGTTGTTAATGTATTAAGTAAGACTTTCAAACTCAGGCCAAAAATGGTACTGTTTAGGGGCTGGGAATTTAGCTCAGCGGCACAGCGCCTGCCTGGCAAGCGTGAGGTCGTGAGTTCCATTCCCGGTACCGGAAAAAAAACAAAAACACAAAAAATGGTATTGTTTAACACAAAAATTTCTTTGGAGTGATAATGTGCTATACTGCTCCTTTTTAAAATAAATGCACTGTACTACATAAATAAAACATTAAAGAGCACAAAGTACATTATATAAATCAGATCCACTAACATCATTCATTTTTACGTTATATTAAAACTTTTTAAAAAAGATGTAATTTCTGACAATTATAGGTTAGCAGAACTAAGTTTTAAAATAAAAAGTGGCATTCTCTGATTATGTTCTAATGCAGTTTTTTCTTTCTCATACCTTGTCACCTAAGAGTATAAACTGTACAGTGTACTCAACCAGGAAACAAATTCTTGTATTATTAACTCATGTAGAATTAGCCTTGACTCAAGATAATCAGACTATTCCTAATCGTGATTTCTTTCTCAATAGGAAATAAGGTCTCTCTAGAATCTTTCAAAATTAAATCAGTATCAAAAAAAATAATCAGTATCATGTTAAATCTCCTATGACACTTATTAAAACTCTTGAACTCCAGGCACGACTAATAATTAGTACCAGTTGTCCATGTAACACTGTCCTATGTAGTAGGAACACTTGTCCTTTTCCTGTTTTTCTTTCAGCCCCTTCCTTAGTAATTTACTTGGCTGTGTAACTACTTTAAATATTTTTCAACAGTTTCAGTATTTAGTTTTCCCGAAGGCATTTCACTTGACTAGTACTACAGAAATTATTAAATATTCATTGGTAAATATAAGGATGCACTAGGCACTTTACATACAGAGGCATTCTGGATAACTCCTCTGAGCTTGCTTTCATAGTAATTTTCACTGTTACACATTTAATGAATGGCAGAAATCCAGGTCTCTCTCACTTCAATGCACAAGATCCTCCCACAGTATGCTTAACTTGAACTTAACCATTTTCACTACCCTGAAGTCTTCCCCAGGAGGGAAACAACATTAACATTTTTCTGTAATGAAATAGTATGTACTTTGTTACATAAAGATGTTAAACTTTACTAGCTAGGTGTTCAGTTTCAGAAATTCAATAAAAGTATGAGTTTAAACCCTGTCTGTCCGTTTGTTTGTTTGTGACAGAGTCCCACTGTGTAGTTCAGGCTGGCCTTGAACTCACAGTGATCCTCCTGCTTCAGCCTCCTGAGTGTGGGGCTTCTAGGTGTGTCTCCATGCCCAGCCTAAACCCTATATTTAGAAAAGCTATTTAATACAAATCTCCAATGAAGTTTACTTTTCAAGCCGCCTCCTATTTACACCCCAATTCTAGGGACTGAACGCAGGGCCCCTTGCCTATTTGGACCACTCAACTGCTGAGTCACATCTCCAGGCCGCTTGTTAAAGTGGATCTTTGTAGACCTACTCCTGTCCTGGACCAAGACAGTTCTTTTCAGCACTCCCCAAACAACATACTCACTTCTCCTGTCTAGCACCTAAGTCCATCATGTACACCTCCATACCTAAAGAACTGGGCTGTGACGATGTCCTCTATATAAAAACTGAATGTGAACCAATCTGTTAAAACTGATTTCTAAAGTTTGACTACTGTCTATTAATAAGCATCTCATCTTAAAAATTATGAAGTACCTCAAATGCACAGTGTACATCCTTGAAAGTACGCAGAGGTGTATGCTGGGTGTTCCTTTCGTTTCTTCTGAGACAGGGTCTCACTAAGTTGCTGAAGTGCACAGGCTGAACTCTAGCTTGCCATCCGGCCTCAGCCTCCCTGCAGCGAGTACAGACATGTACTGTCATGTCTGGTTTTAACCCTAACTTACGTAGAACATTACACAATGCCAGGCAGAATGCACAATAAATATTATCTAATACTAATTTTCAGCACAGAGTCCCACGGGTTCATTATTCAAGAGCCACAAGGAGTACAAATTGCCTACAGTTTAAGAACTGTATTTGATTCACCAGCTATTTTTCAAAATCTTCTAGTCAATACTTCTCATTATATTAACTTTATCTTTTCTATAACATCAATATTCTCACAGGGCGTGGCGGTGCACGCCTGTAACCCCAGCACTTGAGAGGCTGAGGCAGGAGAACTGCCATAGTTCGAGGCCAGCCTGGGCTACACAAGCAAGGTCAAGGCCAGCCTGCACTACATACTGAAACCCTGTCTAGAAAAGTAAAGTGTATTCTTTGAAGTTATAACTTAGGACAATACTCTTAGTAAGTATCTATCCCTATCTCCTGAGCAATTACTGTATCTATCACTGTAAGCATCACAGTCCTACATGCAACTCTGTAAATTCCAAAATTCACAGCGATCCTCGTGCCTGTCTCCCGAGTACTGGGATTACAGTAATGAACTGCTATACCTGGCTTTAACAGTCAGCGTCTGTGTATTCCTCAAATTCTGCACTCACTCTATGCATATGTTAAGAACTCAAAAATAGTGGCACAATTTTTTTTTTTTTTGGTTTTTCTTCCGGAACCGGGAATCGAACTCACGACCTTGCACTTGCCAGGCAGGCGCTGTGCCGCTGAGCTAAATCCCCAGCCCACAATTTTTAATCCTATGGCTAATCTGTCAAAAGAATTGTAACTCTTCCAAAGACAACTAATATTACACTTCCATATGTCTAATTTATGTAATAAAAATTGACTTTAGCTTTCTTGAATTTCAGTGTTTTTGCATTCCTAACAATTTCCCTTCTAAAATGCACTTTACTATCATTCACTATCATTTTCTCCATTGTTTTATTTAACCATATTGAACCTCTTCTTCATAAATGGTTTGCCCAAACACGATGTTTGTAATGGGAAATACCACCACTTCACCCTACAATTTTCCTTATTCCAGCCTTCTGATTCTTCACAATGTTTTAAACATCAATGTTCCACTTCCTTAATAACTTACCTTTTTTTTTGTACCAAGAATTGAAATCAGGGGGCTGGGGATTTAGCTCAGCGGCACAGCGTCTGCCTGGCAAGCCCGAGGTCGTGAGTTCAATTTCCGGTACCGGAAAAAAAACAAACAAAAAAATTGAAGTCAGGACTTTGTGCTTGCCAGGCAGGCGCTGTGCCGCTAAGCTATCTTCCCGGCCCCTTACTAACTTATCTTAATACGTGTCCAGTCCAACTTTATCCTACTGTACTCCACCAGTCACTGCAGCCTCAAATCTCAAACAACTACTTCCTGATTCAACCCAAAGGTGTTTCTTCCTCTCTTTACCATTCTGATGTATCAGACACTAGTGACCAAGTTACAGTGTCACTGAGATCAAATGGCACAATATTTCATTGTATTTGCATTTACAACTCTTTATTCCTTATCAGCTTAGGCTTCAGTTACCACTTTTACATAAGATTCCCATCTCTAGTCTCCTCTCCCAACCTCTTTACAACGGATACACTAAGGCCTCTCCAGTTGCGCTACACAAGCATGGAAACAGAATTTTCAAAAGGCATTGCAGCCTTGGGTAATTTTGATTATGTTGTAAAACTGCATTTTCTTAAAATTATAATTTGTCTCCATTTCACCTTTTTTCTCTTGTGTTTCAAAGGGTGTCACATAGAAATTTTTTTTGAAACAGGGTCTCTCTATGGAGCTCAGGCTGGCCTCAAAAATTCTGACTCAGCCTCCAAATACTGGGATTGCAGGTGTGCACTACCAAGCCCAGCCTACTCCTCACTTTCTTACTATTTATTTCCTGAACCCCAGCTTTGACTGAGCACACCTTCTCAGGACACTTCTCTTCCTTTCCTTATTTTCATTAGCTCAGCTCAGCCAGTACCATGGCTCAACTACATTTACATGCCAATAACCCCAAAATTTATACCTCCAGCCCTGACTTTCTCTCACCTCTGAACCTCATTTACTTAACTAACCTGTTAGTTCCACTTGCCTGTCCAAATAACTTTTTTTTTTTTTTTTTGGCTTTTCTCCGGTACCGGGAACTGAACTCATGACCTTGCGCTTGCCAGGCAGGCGCTTTGCCGCTGAGCTAAATCCCCAGCCACCCCAAATAACTTTTAAAGGTTAACATGTCCAATATAGAAGCCTGATTCAAAACTTACTACTATTCCTGGGTATGGAGGCTCACGCCTGCAATCCCAGCACTTGGGAGGCTGAGGCAAGAGGACTGCTGTGAGTTCAGCCTGGGATACATAGTAAACTCAAGGCCAGCCTTAACTACATAGGGAGACACTGTCTCAAAATCAAAACAAAACAAAAACAAGAAAGTTGTTATTATTAATCTACATATAAATAAAAAACTAAAAGCATGTGTGCCACAACTGGGTAATCCAGGAGACTACTGTAGAATTCTTGTAACTTTTATATACCTAAAATTATTTCAAAATAAAAAAGTGAAACAAAAATGCTCAATTATCATCAGACCATACTCTGTTCCTTTATCTTTTTCTTCCCTCCTTCAGTGAACTGCACCACCAATTGCTCATGAAAAAGTATGTAGACATTACCACTGAGTTACCCCTGGACATCACATCTACCCCCCAGTAAGTTCCAGATGCTCTACCTGAAGAATATTCTACAACAGGCTACTCTTTCTCTATCACCACTGCTACCAGCTTTCTAAACATTCTCCCTGTTGCCACACTTGGCCTGTATTCGTTTTCTAGGGCTACTCTAACGAATTTCCTAAAATGAATAGCTTTAAACAAGAGACACTGCTGGCCACAGGAGCCCATGCCTGTAATACCACCCCTCTGGAAAGCAAAGGCAGAAGTGTAGCAAAATTTTGGCCAACTGGGCAACTTAGTGACTTAGCGAGACTATCTCAAAATAAAAAATAAAATAAATTTTTAAAATTTTGAAACAAGGTCTCACGATGTAGTTCCAGCTGTCCTTGAACTATGTAGCCTAGGCCGGCCTTGAACTCACAGCAGTCCTCTTGCCTCAGCCTCCCAAGTCCTAGGATGACAAGCACGCACCATCATGCCCAGCTCAAATTTAAATTTTAAAAGGAAAAGAGGATGCAGCTCAATGCAAAAGCTCTGGGTTCAATCACCAGCAATGCAAACAACAACAACAAAAACAAACTGATCCTCTCACAGTTGTGGCCAGCAGAAGTCCAAAATAAAGGTGGCAGGCAAGGCCACACTCTAGGAGAAACCTTCCTTCTCCTCTGCCTGCAGTGCTGCTGGTACTCCTTCGTGCTCCTTGGCTGGTACATGGATCACTCCAATCTTGCCTCCTACTCCACAGACCATCCTCCCCGGATGTCTGTGTCTGAATTTCTTTCTTCTAAAGACGTCAGACATGGATGAAGGGTCCTCCCTGACTCAGTGTGACCTCATCTCAACTGGAATGACATCTGTAAATATCCTATGTCCAAGTAAATTCACACCCGGGCTCTGGGGGTGAGGACTTCAACAAACCTTTCTGGGGAATGTAACACCTCCTAGAACCGATTTCCCACACCACGGTGACCTTCACAAATGTGCAGCAAGCCCCATGTCTCCTGTCTGTACGGCTAGGTCCAAGGTGCTCTCGGGCCTCTCAAACGTCATCCCTTCTCATGCTCCTCTCACTCCAGCCACACCGGCCTTTCTATCCCCCAACAGGACAACATCCCTGCCTCGGGGCCTCTGACTGGAAATTCCTATGTGACACCCTTTGAAACAGAAGAGGAAAAAAGGTGAAACAGAGACAAATTATAATTTTAAAAAAATGCAGCTTTACAGCATAATCAAAATTACCCAAGGCTGCAATGCCTTTTGAACTCTAGGCCTGTTTTTCCAAGTCTCAGCACTCCTAAACTCCCAAGAATCTTCAAGTTACCGAAAGTGTGTAAATTGTACTTGTTTCTCTTTAGCTCTTATAACCCCACAAATTGAGGCCACAGACTATCACCCTCAAGGAAACAGGTCACATTATAAACTGGGAACCATCCCTCTAAACTTCAAACACATGCAAATACTTTGCATTTTAACTAAAGTTAGTTTTTGCTTTAGTTCACTAATGACTAAGCTGACAGACACTAAGTAAATGACTACTCAAAAGACAAAACATCCTGGACTATGTGTCTTCAGGATACTTGAGCACCAATAAATACCTTCAACCCCTGGCCACAGCACACCTCACCCCTCGAGTACCCACACGCTTTCCCTTGGAGTGTGTACTTCTCTGCTTCTGCCTATTCTGCTTATACCTCACACTGACACATCCTGAAATGCTTTTCTGCAAGGGAAGAGTCAAGAACTTGCTCCAGCCACGTGGAGGCCTTTAGAAAGGATCTCCTTGAACCCTGTCTGGTGCTGATGCTTTCTCATCATTCTCATCATTCAAGTCAATGCTCAAAGGTTAACTGGGCATGATGGGGGCATGCCTATAATCCCAGCACAGCGGTGGAAGAGGTAGGACCATCTTCAAACCCACGGAGGGCAATATAGGGACACCCAGCCTCAAAATAAAAAAAATACAAAGGGCTGGGGATGAAGCTCAGCATAAAGGCCTTGGCTTTAATCCCCACTACCACACCCCAAACAAAAAGCTGAAGTGTTACTTCCTCACACAACCCTACCCCGACCATCTACCAAAAGCAACATATCCCATGGGTAGTCTCTTGAAAAAAACTCTAGTTCTCTGTGGCATTTACTGGTACCAGAAACTAGTTTGTCAACAAGTGTTATCCTCACTTGAACACAACTCCACTCAAATCATTCAATTACTGTAGGCCCAGCGGCTAAAATGGCCATAAAAAACTTTTTCATTTTTATTAGTCAAATACTGTATGCCTCTTTTCCTTCATGCCTTTCATTAGGTTTGGCACAAGAGAGACACAGAACAAAGATAAAAAGTCTTTATTGCCAGCCACAGGAGGGCTGCTAAAGAGACACAAGGACTCACTGAAGAGTGAAGCCTGCAGTCAGAGAATATACTGGGCTGGGCAGGGGGTGGAATTTATATGGGTGGTCACAGTGACATAACAGACGCTGATTGGTTGGCACATGCAAGGAAACAGGAAGTTGTAATCAGACTAGAAGGAAGGCGGCAGAAGTCAGTCTGAGACATACTGTTGTTTTTCAGCACTGTGCCATGCTGGATCGCAGCCATGACTTGGCAGGATTTTATATGGGCAAAAACCCATCATTTCCGTCTTTCGGTTGTCAGGGGACAACTCTCTTAAGCTGCCTCCTGCTGATAGTGGGCCTGGTCATGACGGGGGGGCCACAAGATATACCCATACAGAAACTGGTGCCAGGGGTCTCAGCCAGGACAAGGAGCTCACTGGCATGGACAATGCAAAGCCTAGATTGGAAAAACCTCAGAAAGTTTAAAAACACAGGGTGTTGTAAGTAGAAGGTTTATTCTCATGGTTTGCAGGCCCAGGAAAGGAAGGAGGAGAAGGGCCCATGATCCCAAGGCGTTATCCCACCACGACCACGATGAAGAAGGGTACATGTAACCCAAATGGTGGTGGTTTTTCTCGAGGTAGTTGCACACTTTTTAACCTTCTTCGTAACAATTCCAGATTCGTTTACAAAGTAGCAGCATTGCTCTTCCAGCAGAGCGCAGGTCTCTCCTTCTTTGGCCGTGAGAACATCTAGAGCTCAGCGATTCTGGAGTAAGCACTGCAAGACTATCTGATTTTGGAGTGAATGAACAGATGTTGTTATGTCCATTTGTGGGTGGAGCTCTAGAGAAAGTTGGTGGCAGAGATGGGTGGCTGTACCTGTTCCCCCTCCCCCAAGGCCAGCTCCAAGGGCAGAGAGACTGCCTATGCCAATAAGGATGGGAACATGGACGCCCTTCTTTTAAGTGAGATGTGTGCCTTGGGATTGTGATAAAAGGGATGACCCTATGGCTTTCTGAGAGTTTAATGCTAGGGCTGGGGCAGAAAGGATTAGGGTGCAAGACCCTGTCCAGTGGGGAGGAAGACACGTGTAAGCCCCCTTTAGGCAGCCTATAAGCCACCCATGGAGTGGGCAGATGGCCTTGTCCTGTTCAGGGTGGTAGTGAGTGCAGTGGGGAAGATTCCCATCTGGTGAGAGTTGTTTTGAGACTGTGACAGCAGACAGGTAAGGTTCGCTGGCGAGTGATGAGGATTGTAAATAGGGGGCCTACTAAGGCTGGGTTAGGTGGGTAAGATAGGAGGGTAAGATAGACAAGAGGCATTCCGGTGTGTAGGAGCGGCCATATATAGATCCTGTCGGTATGGGGCACACAGCCAACACTGAGCAAGGTCTGAGTGTGAAAGAGTGTCACATGCATGTAAGAAGAGTTGGGGAATGGGAAGATGGTTTTTGGGTGAGCTGATAGGAGGTTGTGCAGTAGGAGTTATCGATGCTTCAAGGATGGGAGGTGGGGCTACTGGTCGAGCCCTCAGAGTGAGAAAATTACCTTCTGGTCTGTCCATGCCTACGTTGTAGAAGAGAAGACCCCAGGCTTTTCCCATGAGGTAATGAGGGTGAGTTGCACTCCAGATGGTCAGTTCTACTTTTCCTCTACCTTTCTACCAGGTCAAGATGTGGGAGATCTGTTTAAACACTTCTCTGTTGGGGTAAGTTCCTATGTCTCCCAACCCCAGGTATCAACATAAAACCAATAAACATTGACACATTCATTGCTGTTGGCAAAGCATGGGGCCGGGGGTTAAAACTAAGCCGCTGACCTGACAGCAGAGGTCATATTTGCAATTAGCCATATACCTGTCAGAGGTCTGAGTATACGGCCTCAGGTGACAGCAGGGAATGACAAATCAAAAAGTGGAATTAAGGGGGGTAAAGTTGGCTGAGGCAAACATTCCCCCATCAGTTAAAGTAAGGGTAATGATGTAAGTGGAGGGTGGTGTTGGTCTCAGAGCCAACTGAAAAATAAGCGAAACAGAGTATGAGGGCAGAAAAACGAGACGTATTTGTGAGGTTTAGGGCAAGCAAAGAAGAGTGGATAGTCTACAGACTGTTACTCCGTAGAAAAGTGTAAAAACTATCTTTTGTGGAATTTTGAAAGTCCTCTGGGAAACAATCTAAAGTCCATCCGCAAGTGCAAGAGTCAGCAAAACAAAGGGTATTAGGAACACCACAGGATAGCAACACGTGAGTTAACTCAGAAGTTTACCAGGGACTTCGGTGAGGCAGAGACGAGTGAGGCGCAGGAGGTGTGATGACCACTCTGGTGATGGTAGCTTACTCTCAGAGGTAAGGGGCTGAAATGATGAGGTGAGTGTACTGTGATATATTGTCCTAAAGTGAACTGTTTCTCCTCCCACGTGAAGATGGCTGTTGCACCAAGCGCTCAGAGACAAGCAGCCCATCTGCATACCATGTTATCTACTTGTTTTGAGAGGTATGCTACTGCTTCGAATGAAGGTCCCTTCTGGTATCCTAAGACTCCCACAGCATGTATCCCTGAAAGGAAATGTATAGAGTAAAGGGTTGAGTTGGGTTAAGAAGAGAACTGGAACTTTAAGAGAACTTTAAGACAGCCTCTTGTAACTTGTTTTTTGGGGGGTTTTTTTTGGTTTTTTTCTGGTACCAGGAATCGAACGATGACCTTGCGCTTGCCAGCCAGGCGCTGTGCAGCTGAGCTAAATCCCCAGCCCAACCTCTTGTAATTTGTGTAAAGCGCCCTTAGACACTTTATAGAGAGGCTGAGCCAGAGAAGCAAATTTAGGAATCCAGAGGTGAAAGTAGTTTGCCAAACCAAGAAAGGATAAAATCTGTTTTGTGGTTGGGACTTGATGGTCGTGAAGGAGGGCTATGTTGTCAGCAATGATTAAGTGAGTGGTGAGAGGGACAGTAAGCCCCAAATATTTGACCTTTGATGAAGCTATTTGAGCTTTGGCTGGAGAGACCCTATATCCACAATCTGACAGAAAACTGAGGAGAGCAGCTGAGTGTTGTACGGCCAGGGAATGGGAGGGGGAGCAGACAAGGTCATCTACACATTGAAGAAGAATGCTGGGTTTAAGATTGAGAGCCTCGAGATCAGTAGCTAGGGTTTGGCTGAAGAAGTGAGGACTGTCCCTGAACCCTTGAGGCAGGACTGTCCATGTGAGCTATAGGGACCAGAGTATCTGGGTTTGTCCATGTGAAAGCGAGGAAGTCCTGGCAATCAGGGTGTAAGGGGATAGTGAAGAAAGCATCTTTGAGGTCTACAGCCATAAACTGAGTTGTGGATGGGAGAATATACAAGAGCACAGTGTAAGGGTTTGTCACCAAGGGTGAACTGGTGTAACCACGTTGCTGATAACCCTGAGATCTTGGACCAAGCGATAGGAGACATTACGTTTAATTACCAGAATAGGGGTACTATAAGGTGAATGCATAGCTTTAAGGAAACCATCGGCTAGGAGGTACTGAATTATGGGTTTGAGTCCCCTTTGATGTTTGGGGGCTATTGAATATTGAGGAACACAAGGAAAGCTTTACGGGTCTTTGAGGCAAATTAGTACAGGAATGGCATGGGTGGCACGAGTGGGGCTAGAGGTGACCCAGATTACGGGGTTGACAAGGGAAGAAAGGAGGGGCAAAGATGGCAGTGCATGATAAATGAGAGTGAAGGACAACAGCCATGGGGAGAGAGAAAGTGAAAGAGAAATTGAGTTTTTGGAGATCTCTGCCCATGAGAGCTGAGAGACAATTTGGGACAAGGAAGCTGCGAATAAAAAAGTATTTGAAGTCAACAGGGAATGGGGTCCTATCTGGAGGGATCATGTTCATCAACTGTTAATCCCCACGATAGAGACTAGAGATCGGGTGCAATGGCCCAAAAACTCAGGAAGAACACTCTATGTGGCCCTCATGTCAACAAGAAAGGACAGTGTCCTGAGACTTCCAGCTAGACTCAGCTCCGAGAAGGATACCTTAGTGGGGTACGTAGACCCCAAGCCCCATCAATCCTCTTCAGTGGCAATGCCAGGCAGGTCAGCAATCCATAAATCTGGTAGTGGCAGCACAATCTCCTGTGAGGGCAGGGAACTGGATGACTTACTTGCTCTCTGGCAGACAGGGCAGTTGCATTTCAAATGACCCTTGAGACTGCAGCTGGGACAAGACCCCAGTGGTGGCTGCAGGTTGGGGCAGGTTCGTGCCCAGTGTCCTTGGTTGTCACACTTAAAACACGGTCTGGGAGGGGCTCCGGTGATGCCACCTTGTTTGCTTTCTGCTTGTTTACGTTTTTCTGTTTTGGGAAGCCCAAGTGCCACTGGTAAAATATCGTGCTTATATTTAGCAATTCCCAATCTGTCTACCTTTTGTTGAAGATCTCTATTATTGAAGACATGAAAGGCCAGAGCAAGGAGTTCTCCTGGTGGAGACTTAGGGCGGAGCTCAGACTTTTTATTTAAATTTTGCCCAATGTCAGGGGCTGAGATAAAATGGGAGTTGAGAAAGACTATTCCCTCTAGTGACTGGGGATCAACACTGGCATATTTAGTCAAGGTATCTGTGAGGTGATTCAGGAACTCTGCAGGATTCTTATCAGCACATTGTGTTTGTTCTATGAGCTTGTTGAAATTAGTAGGTTTATGAGAAATTTTACGAAGACCCACAATTATACACCCAATCATGGTATTAATTAATACACTGTGAACCATTTTCTCCCTGATAATCTCAGTGCAGGATGGCCAGGGTTAGCATGTCTGTGGTCAGCTCGGGGCCGGCCTGTTCCTGGGACACATAAATTGGGGGCTGGGAAGATGGCAGTGGGCTAGAACATAGTGGACGGTAAGAGGAACAAGATGGTGGGGAACCACAAGATGGCACGGGTGGGAGGAGTAAGACCGAGTATGATGAGTCAGGGGAGAAAATGGTGACAGGGAAAAGGTGGAGTCAGCCGAAGGCAAGAAGAAAATGGGGGATGGTATAAGAACAACAGGCTCAGGAAATGAGGGGGACTGAAGAACAGGCTGAGAAGGATAAAGAAGTTGAGCTGTACGCTAAAGAGGCTGCACAGACTGGGGAAGTTGGTCAGCAAGTAGAAAGAGTTGAGGGGGTTGGGCAAAAGGCTCAGGAGACTGAGGAAGTTGAGCCTGTAGATATGGTGGAGGAGGAGCTTGAAAGCCAGAGAGACATCATCAAGAGGATCAGGAGGGGAATCAGGTAAGGGGTGTGACGTGTGGAATGGGCCTAACAGATTTGGGCTACCCCACACACCTGAACAAGAAAAGGATGTGCCCTAAGAGCAATAAAGGCCTGTACATATGGGATTTCCCACTTGCCACTGCAATAGCAGAAACTGTCTAGGTCTCTGAAGGTATTACAATCAAAGGTACCCTCTTCAGGTGAGTGGCTGCCATTGCTGAGTTTGTACTGAGGCCAAGCCATCTGGCAGTAAAAGGTTAACCATTTTGATTTTACTGCATCTCTGAGACCAAGGGTATATACATTAGCTAAAAGACATTCAAGTGGAGAGTGTTTTTTTGGCTGAGAATTAGTATTCTAATAGTATTCTATATTAGATTAATACTAATACTAATAGTATTAGTATTCTAATTAGTATTCAGTGAAGAATTAGTATTTCCCATTCTGTAACTGAATTAAAGGTGAGCCAAAGGCTAAAAAGCCGAGTCTCACAACCCCTTGAAGGATCATCACATTCAACGGGGTATGAGCAAGCAGGAAGTGCCCAAATCTGTCTTCCCTGGCAGTCACCCAGAAGGACATCCCAAAGGATATAAGAGAGTCCTAACATGGGCCCACAATTTAAAAGAATGATAGAGAATAAGGCAGGAATTCCTGGAGCAAGAAGTGACTCACCTCTGAGAATCGATGTGGACCGGTGTTGGACGAAGGCTGTCAGCAGCAAATGTAGAGGCAAGAGAAATAGAAAAGGTGGCTCATCGCCGGCAGGGGCTCAAAGTAAGTGGGTTAATCCCTAAGCAGCCACATACCCCACCAATCCGAGTCACAACACCAAAATGTTAGGTTTGGCACAAGTGAGACAGAACAAAGATAAAAAGTCTTTATTACCAGGCACAGGAGGGCTACTAAAGAAATAAATGGACCCACTGAAGTGGAAAGCTGGCAATATACTGGGCTGGGTTGGGGGTGGAGTTTACATGGGTGGTCAGAGTAACATAACACGCTGATTGGCATACAAAACAGGAAACAAAGTTGTAATCAGACTGTGGAAAGAAGGGAGAAATTTGTCTGAATGAGACATGTGGTGGTTTTTGAGCACTATGCCATACTGGATCACCACCATGACGACTTGTCAAAATTTTATACTGACAAAAACCCATTAAACACTAAATTTACTCAATTACTCCCTCAAGAAAATGAGAATTGAAGCAAAAGAAACAGCTTTTGTGTTAGAAGCTGCTGGAGCTCGAAACTGGTCAGGACAGGACAGAGCCAGAGGGCCTCAAGCAGTCAAGATACCTCCATCTTGAGAAAGACATCATGCCTGGACATTCAGAGTCAGTAGTCATTAGGCAACATTACTTCTCATGATACTTTGCAAGAGTATAAAATAAACCACTATTAAGGTTAGGTCCTCTTGCCAATCAGGTAAGGGGTCACCTCCACCTGACCCAGTTTTTGTCTCTTGTCTTTATTTTCCTCATACCCACTGTCATTTCTCTCCAGGATACAACAGGAGACCAATCAGGTTCCCTACATTTGGCACCTGAACTGGACACCTGGTGAGAGAAAATAAGTGGGCACTGGGTATGCTTCCCAACAGCACACAATAGAAGAGGGGAAGCGTATTTGTGAAAGCTAGTATTCAGCACAGGAGTGCATGGTACTGGCACATCAGGTGTACAGCATGGGGATACATGTTCTCTAGAGCTAGAAGATAAACAGGCTTCAAAGAAGCCAAAAGAGAAAAGGGTAAGTCCAAGTAGAGGCTCAAGACTCCCAGGGATATGTGTCTATAGAAGTGTTTGTTGCCATGTTTGACTCTTGTATTTAATTTTCTGAATGTTGGTTTGGAGGGGTTTTGTAACCATAAGGAACTTGGCTCAGAACATGGAGGGCAGAGCAATAGTGCCACCAACAGAACCTGAGCCCTCTAGCCTGGTCCAATTTAAGAAGGAAGGAGTAGCAGGGGACAAAAGAGACTTTTCCCCACCAGAGCAGTGTTTCCCAGTGAACTCTGTCTCACAACACTCGATGCAACTGACTGAGCCACAAGTGGCTACCCCAGCCTTTTCAGCTCAGAGAAATTTTACTGCGTCACAGATTGGAACTTCTGTCTCTCAGAGTAGCCATTTTCTCTTATCTCCCTTGCAACTGGCATTAAAGGAAGCCAGAGAGGCCAGGGAGACCATGGAATGTTTTCAGCATATGCACCCTCTAACTGAAGTTCAAGTTCCTGAAAATCTTGGACAAGTTATATGTCATTATGAAGCTATGCCTTTCAAAATCCTAAGAGTTAAAACAAGCTGTTACTAGTTATGACCCTACTGCTCCCTTTACCTTGAGTTTAATGGAAATTCTCAGACAATAGATTATGGCCCCAAATGATTGGAAAGGAATAGCTAAAGCATGTTTAAGTCCTTTCCACTATTTAATATGGAAAGGAAACTTCTTTCAATATTGTACCAACCAGGTGGCTTGTAATGCTATTCACAACACAGCCATTACAAAACATATGCTAATGGGGAAAGGTGCCTTTGCTACCACAATCAATCAAATGGCCTTTGAACTGCCAGCATAGGAACAAACCAAGATGGCCGCCACGAGGGCTTGGAGGGAACTTCCTTCTAACCGGGAGACAGCCCTCAATTGGGCTTCTATTCAACTGGGTGCTGAGGAACCTTTTCAAAATTTTACCTCACGCTTATTGCAGGCTACTGAGAGAATTATAAATAACACAGAAGCCAGCAGAATAATAGTTCAACAGCTAGCCTTTGAAAAGGAGGCTTTAAGAGCCCACAAAAAAACAGAGAGAGATGTGTAGATATTGGAGATGTGTAGACATTGACCCTTCATATGTACAGGGGGCTGCCTTGGCAGCAGCTATTACTCAGGGGTGTCAAGAGTCAGCTATTACTCAGGTTATTTATCCATGGCCTGGAGAAAGGAAAAAAACAAGGCTGTTTGTTTTTGTTGTGGATGTAAGGGGCACCTTGTCTGGAACTGCTCTGCTACATCTGTAAGGGCAGCACAGCCATTACCTGTCTCTTCAACTAGTAGTTAAGTGTCAACAAGGGTATCACTGGAATAATCAGTGTAGCTCTAGAACTGTTGGGAAAAGTCTGCCCTTTCTGGGAAACTCTCACTGGAGATTGCCTCAGCCACATCAAGTAATGGAGTCCACCCAGATGGCTGTGGTGTTGGGCACATTCCAGTACTCTGTGTATTCCCTCCTATCTCTTCCCCTACCCACCGGATGCCAAGGGTTGACGGACAAAACCCTCCTGCTTCATTCTCCTCTTCTACCATGCTCCTATCGCACATGAGCCCAGGCTTCAGGTCATGCCCCTGTAGGCCTAGCTGCCATGACATGGGGGTGAAAGTAGTCCCACACTGCAACCCATCAGCAGTGTGTGCTCAGGTGGTATATGCCACCGTGCACAGCCCAGGACCCAAGAGACCTGGCTGCCCCCAAGCACTTCCCACACTCCTTCACTGGGTGCTCCCCTGTGTGACCCCACTGCCTCACTGGCTGCCCGGAGGAAGCCCCAACATGCATGCAGGACCATATGGCACCGAAGAACAAGAGGGCAGCAAGGATGGCATCCCCACCACCAAGGGCCAGACAGGAATGGCAGGAGGCTCAAACTGGCAAGGCAGCCCCACAGCCTGCGCAGCAGAAGCTGGGGCTGCCCCTGGTGGGGGAAGGGCTGGGGATGATAGAGATACAACCATCACCATGTAGGAAAAATTGCCACTGGGCCCTGAGCCAAGCAAGAAGCACTCGTGCTTCCAACAGAAATATGGCTATTATCACTACAAGGACTGCAACATCCACTGGGAGTACGCATTCATTTGGTGTGTCCAGGGCACAAGCAAGGTTTACTTTAAACAATTTTGCAGAATGTGTTAAAAATCTTACAACCCTTACCAAGTGAAAGATATCACCTGTCAAAGTTGTAAAAGAACTACATGTTCCTGCCCCGTAAGATTTTGCCATGTGGACCCCAAACTCTCCCATCATCAAGAACTGTGCGAGAGATGCAGAGGCAGGTGCCTGTCCAGTGACAGCACCAGTGCTTAGAATCCTGGTAAAAATAGAGTATCCAGCAAAAGCAACAGCCAGCATGCACAGAGGCTGGACACATCCTCTGTGGCTACAGAGGCAGTTTAACCACAGAGCCACTTGCGGGAGGGGTGGGGGGCGCAGGCAGTAGAGCCCATTCCCGAGAATAAGGCAGGACTGCTGGGGCCCTGCCAGCAACTTGCTTAGTCCCAAGGCAATAAAATGAAAGCCGCAGCCAGTTACTGCCACAGTCTGAAGTGTCAGCACTGCTCTGCCCAAGGCTGTGACTGGGGGCTGCCACCTCCTTGGGAGCCAAGGTCTCCCGCCTCCCTGCTTGCGGCCACTCCCATTCCCCTGCCCACAGCACCCTTCCCCCAGCTCACTGCTGCTCTGGTCTGAGTGCTACAGGTCACACTGAGGTGCCAGATAGAACAGGGAACAAAGAGGCCAAGGCCTGGAGTAGGGATGGAAGAGGTTGCCCAGGGAGAAGCTGGCAAAAGACTAAAGCTAGGCAGGCACAGGGAGGGTGACATGGACAGGAATGAGGACCTTTGGGGACACGCAGGAAACCTCAGTCAAGAAGCAAAGGAGGAGATGGTTGTGGAGGCTGGCAAGTCAGTGCGGAAATGGGGCCTGAGAAGACCCAGACAGCCAGAGGACCTTCCAGTGGTGGCTAGCCAGTGCCCAGGCCCCAGGGAGGAAGGCTACAGCCACACTAGCTGGCACTGTACCTTGTGGCACCACATATGGCAAGGGCAACAGCAGGGCTAGGAGGGTGATACAGGGATTGAGTGGCTGGCAACCAAGGCCTGGGTGACCCAGAAGTTGGTGGGACTTGGCAGTGACAATGGGGAGCAGGAAGCAAGGGCTAAGCTCGTTACCTTTGTGGTAAGCATCTCTGAGGCAGAGGGGATACTCATCCTCACCCTGCTGCAGGACATAAAGGACCTCTTCCCTGAGCTCTATGGCTTCCTGCAGGACTTTGTGCCCCAGGCACAAGACAATAAAGCAATAAGCTGCTGCTTAGTGTTGACACCTGCCAAGGACTGTCCAGGTGTGAGCAGCTTTATACTAACATGACTCTAGGCAGTAGCTAAGGGGGAGAAGATTCCCTCTCACATCAACCTGACCCAGCAAAAAAAAAAAAGGTAATCTGGGGTCCAGAATATGTTTGTGTTTTGCTAAAGCATGCTGTCCAACTGTATCATGAACTTAAACCTGGGGAAGTTCACAACAATGAGGCTAGATTTGATCTGGGGCCTATTGAAAAAACTGACAAAATGGAAATCCAAGGTCTAAATATGCAATAGAGTATATAGATAACCGAGCTGAAAGTTATCAATATTAAGACAAAATAAGCTATAAAAAACACATATTCATTATAAATAAAAAATTCTAATCCTTCCAAAATTTTTCTGATGAGATCTCTGCTAATTGATTACAAAATCTGACTAGTCTATTTAAATTACAAATTTCTAGAATTGTCATAGATTTACTATAATCCAATGTGGTCAAAAAGGTTTGAGTGCACTGTGGATTTGTAAAGATGTTTGCTCTGTGTCCTTGTTTATATGTTTGTCTGTCATTGTGTGAACAGCTGTTCCCTTTTTTGAGCTCGACAATTTTCCCTTTATCATTTGTTCATAATACAACTTGGGTTACAGACTTAAAAGCATGTGTTCACCTGAGCTACCAGCTGGTTTAAATGATATCAAAACTGGCTTTCTTACAGCTCATCAAAATTAAGGTACTTTCCCACAAGTCCTTAGGGTGGGAGAAATTTTTGGGTAGGACTCCCATTGGTGAATAGAGGAGTGGCCAACTTTATTCATTAACAAGGAGCCCTCAATGATCTTGATAGTCTCTTGGGAGACACGCCAATAATTTGGTCATTTGGCAAAAGTTATTCAGTAAAAATTACAGTAAGGTTTTCTCATGAAATATGCTCTTGGCACAAAACTAAATTAAGAAACAAAGGTTTTCATGTGTATGGTAATTCATTCTCATTAATCTCATGGTGTATTAAATGTATTCATGATTCCAGATGTACAGGTCTTCCAAAATGTACAACAAAGACTGTTTATTGTAATAAGGTTTTCCTACAGACTCAGAACTTCGCCAAAAACTTGTCATGTATATCCCATTAAAGGACAATAAATTAGGTTAAGTTTCTTATGTACTAGATAGAGATGATTGGTTAATAGGGTCATGTTATCTCAAAATGAAAAATTAGGTATGTTACAAAATGTCATCCTGATTGTCATGTAGCAAAGTTATGCATGGTTTTGATTTTTAAATGTCTGTGTAAAAACATGTAACTGTTGTTTGTTAACATTCTATTAAGATTTAAAAATTAGGACATCCATGGTTGTTAAAAAATAACTTCTATTTTATGTTCTAAGTTGTTTGCTATTCACATTAGATAATACTAAGCTTATTGCCTCCATTACAATTAATCATCTCCGCTGGATGTTTAACAGCTGAGGTTTAGAGACCAAAAATTAGACAAACTGGGCTAAGAGGATGGCCAATATTTTAGCCTTAGCCCTGCGAGGTCAATGGAGACTCAGGACCTAAGAGAACCTCTATTGCTACTTCCTAATAACTCAGCAGAGTCCCTGATTTTCTGATCAAGGAGATTATACACAGTGGAAAGTAATTCCACAATGTATAGTGTGCCTAAGGAGAGTCACCAGGAGAGAAAAAAAAAATCTCTCAAGCTTTCATAGAAAGCAAGTTGATCAAGCAATGGCCAGGACTCATCCAGGTGGCTGACGCTGACAGACGACCTAAGAGTGCTGTACTTGGTTCCAAGATGACTCCTTAGGAGACTTAACTGACTTTGATAGATAGCAAGAAGTTAATCTTTATTTATAAAGGCCTCACTTTAACGTGGTCTTAAATATCCACCCAAAAAGTGTAACCACAAGATGTATAAAAGCAATGTGACAGTAATGTGTTGGCTGTAAAAGGTTCAAATCACTAACAACTTTTAACAATTGCCAGCTAAACTATATAGGGTTAAATTGCTTTATACAGGTACCTAAAATCTTTGCACTAAAAATCTTTAGCCTAAATGAGTAAGTTCATCGAAAATGAAAAGATTTTCTACAGAGTTCTCCAAGCACAGCTTCTCCAACTCCAACTGAACACGTATCACTTCCGCAACCAAACAGAAAAGGGAGATACATTGGGGGCTGCTGGAGCTGGAAATTGGTCATATATGTGAGGGCAGGACAGAGCTGGAGGGCCTCAAGCAGTCAAGATACCTCCATTTTGAGAAAGACAACCTGACAGGACAATTACAGTCATCAGTCGCTAAGCAACATTACATTTCTTGATATTAACTTTGCAAGGGTATAAAATAAACACCCCTATTGTTGAGGTTAGGTCCTCTTGCCAATCAGGTAAGGAGTCACCTCCACCTGAACCACCTCTTGTATCTTGTCTTTATTTTCCTCATACTCACCACCGTTTCTCTCAGGGGTACAAGTGGAGACCAAAGAGGTTCCTTACACTTTTGAAAATGAGAAGGGAAAGAAGAGTTAAAGTGAGGGGAAGGAAATGGAAAAAAATTAAAATATATTATGTACAGGTACAAACTCTTGATGATAAATGTGTTCATTACTTATGGCAAACATGTATTAATAGTAATTTTTTAAAAATTACTCCTTACGGAACAGGTATGGTGGTACATGGTGAAGGAGGATCACAGTATGTTGAGCCCTGGGTTAGTAAGTTCAAGGTCAGCCTGAACTATATACCAAGATTGTCTCAAAAAAAAAAAAAATATTACTCCCCCGGCAGGGGATAAATATGGCTCAGTGGCACAGCGCCTGCCTTATAAGCGCTGATCCTGAGTTTGATTTCCGGTATCAAAAAACAAAAGAAAACAACAAAAAAATTACCCCCTAAAAATTCTTCTATTGCCAGGCATGTAATCCCAGCACTCTAGAGGCTGAGGCAGGGAGATCACCTCAAGTATGAGGCCCGTCTAAGGTACATAGTGAGTTGAAGACCAGTGTGGTGAAACCCTGCTTTAAAAAAAAAAAAAAAAAAAAAACAATTATTTCTTGCTCATTTAACTATTTCATCATTTGTAATTAATCGAGTATTTCCTATGCTTAAAAAACAGGATCACCTCAGGTGATTCCAACGCCAAACGTCTTCCACCTCAAGAAGTTCTGACAAAATAAAAGCTCAAACAAACATTTCAGCATGACATATACTTCTCTGAACTCACCTCTTCTTCCTCTATAATACCAATCTCCTATTTGTGAGTCTATCCCATCCCACCCTCTATAATAAAAAACCTAATGGACCATCTAAAATTATGCTTAAAATGCATTTCTCGCCCTACTTCATAAAACTCCTATGAATCCTTAAAATCCCAATTTTAGTATCACTTCTCTTCGGAGACATTTTCGTGTTTTGTTTGTTTCTCCCTGGGCGTCCTTTTCTGACCAACCACAAAATTCTTCCATTTCTCCTTTGTATCTCCACCCTGAAGCCCCTCTAACTGTACAATCTACAGTACCCACCTTATAAAGGTAAGGACATAATATGAAGCAGTTACATAACACAAGTGAATGCTCAATAAATTTTAATCACTTATTACCCCGCTAGTTTGCAATCACCTGTACAATCTTCCTTGGTGGACTATGAGGAGCAGAGAACAGAAGTCCACATATTTGTCATTTTACCAATCTCAACGACGCATTAAACAGTAAGAAATGCTGATAAAACTAATGACCAATATCCCAAATCTAGAACAAGATGGCTTTCTTTGGTACGTGGGTCCTTCGTGTTAAAAGAAAATTTACAGAAGCCAGGCCTTCTGGTGAGTGCCTGCGAGGAGCACGCTCGGAGGCTGAAGTAGGACGACCACCAGTTGGAGCCCCGCGGGGGCGTCTCAGCAGGAATGCGAAATGAAATGAACATGAAACGGGCTGGGAGCGCAGCGTCAGCGTGAGGGCCCCGGGCCCAACACCGAGTTTGGGGTAGTCAGGCACAGAAATGAAGCACGCACCCTTCCTTTTCGATGCGGCTGAGTGCGGGGAGAGCCGGCAGTCTTCACAAGCTTACGCACAGTCGGGCCCCAGGCGGAGCACGGCGGCGCGCGCCGCAGACGGCAGCCCACCGCTCTCAGGGGGAGAGGAAGCCCGCTCCGCCCCGACCCCAGACGTCGTCGGACGCGACCGAAGCTCCCACCTCCGCACGAGGAAACGTCCCCGCTCCCTCGGCACGACGCACCCGCTTCCCCGCAGGCCGGGGTGTCGAGCGCGCCGGAGGTCCGGGCCAGGGACCCGGAGACGGCGGCAGGCGGAGCTCGCCCGCCCGAGGACCCGCGCTCTCCGCACTCGGCGGGCG
>NW_004955441.1:19530922-19538508 GCF_000276665.1 Chinchilla lanigera
TCGTCTGCGTCGGCGCAGGTTTCGGGCCGAGGTCCTGGGCAGAAGCGGGAGCCCCTAGACCCTTGGCCGCTGCCCGCGTCCCCCGAGTGGGGGTTGCTCCGCTGCGGACCCCGCGTCCCGAGGCGTTTCGCAGAGAGCGCGGCTGCGCCCCGGCCGTGGGCTCGGGCTCCCGCGAGCATCGCCGCCCCGAAGACGGGCCAAGTTACGGGGGTCGTCCTTGTCGCGTGACACTTCCTCCAAGTGTTTGTGTTGTTAGTTTCTGTTTATATTGTGTTTAGTGCTTGGTTGGTTTCTCCGCTCCTGTGCTCCATATTGGTTCAGTAAATTCTCATTTATGTAGATCAGTTTTTCTCCGTACAGTCAGGTCTGTCTTTGCATTAATGCCATGAGATATGTTAAAATACCTGTACAAGTTTTTTTAGTGAGTCAGATACAACCTTAAGAGGCTCGAGGAGGGTTACGTTACACCTTTCTCCGTTTTTTCCAGGGAGCACACGGAATGAGCGCACAACTGCTTAAAGCTTTTTTTTTTCCAAGTACAAGGAATCAACCTCAGGACCTTGTGCTTGCCGGGCATGCGCTGTGCCCCTGATCTGTATCTTCAGCTGAGGCTTTTTACCCTTGCACTTGTGTTTAATTGTGAAAAGCATGCTTGTGTGTGGCTTTGAAAATGGTCTGATCTCTTAAGGGGACAAATATATCTAGCCTTTGCGGAGATTACTATCTAATTGGCATGCAGTTTTCTTTCTGGCAGTAATAGCTGCTGACTGAAAAGACATTATGGAAAAGAATCCCAGAAGAGATAGGGAGAAAAAAAGACTCCCTTTTTTAAAGTGAGTTATTTTGAGGAAAATCTAGAGATGTTTTGCTATAAATTGGCAAAAACTGTATGGCCTGTGTGCGAAAAGTAAGCAGTAAGAGTCATTATCGTTGGTCTTTCGGGATTTGTAAATAGGGTTATAATCTTACAGCTTCCCTTCCCTGCTTTGTTTAACGTCTGCTGTCATATCGTAGCGCTGCCATTGTCTTTTTATGGGTCATTTGTTTGGGTATTTGTGTATAACTAAGCAACTGTATGAACTAGGATAAGATCCTTTCTCTTCACCATCTGAAACTGGAAGAGATTATAATAGAAGTTCTGAATTTTTTTGCTTAAACTTTTTTTTTTGTTTGGTTTTGGGGGGGTTTTGTCTGAAACAGGGTGTTGCTATGTAGTTCAGGCTGGCTTTGAACTCACTGTGATCCTCCTGCCTCAGCATCCCTAATGTTGGGGTGACAAGCGTGCACCACCACACCTATCTTAAGCTTCTTGTCTGCTTTAAATCTTCTCATCCAGGTGTATCAAAACAATGCATAATCCCTTACAATCTTGCTCTCATATTTACATAAAGTATTAAACATCAAAAATGTGTACATTTTTCAGTGTTTATATTAACTGATTTATAATAAGATACTCTTTACTAGTTTTTAGCATTTGTGTATATTTTTTGTGAAATTGTCATCTCTATATCATTATTTAGTTATTCAGTATTCCAGAGCTCATGAATTTCACCAAATTGAACCACAAAGCAAATCTGGTTTTCTGTCTACTTCTTCTATGCGTATAGAATATATTCCTGCTCAAAAAAACTTAACCGAGTTGCTGCACTTGGTAAGAATATTGAGCCACTCCATGGTTAACAGCATGTCTTACACACTGCAAGTTTGTGCTACTGAATGTATTTTCCTTCTCCCTGGGTGGATATTTTCCTCTCCCGTCTTGGAGCCGGAGGCCGCCCTGGCAGTGGGCACACATTCCGAGCTTTTGTCCCTGAGTGCGATGTCAGCCTGGCTCTGGTATGTGGCAGAGACCTTGGCTGTTGTGGCCGACTTATCCTCTAACAATCGTAGTTACTCCAGATCTATTGTCAAACATTAGGTATTTCTCCCTTGAGGTTTTTAAAGTTCCTTTAAATTTCCCTCCTGTTCAATTAGTTTCATTGTATTAAATTTTAATGTTAAACTATAGTAGATATTACCCTGTAGCTTGAAAATGTTTTAACTTAAAAAATACAGAATACTGATTTTGCCTCAGTAACTTGTTACTAAAAAGTAGAGTAACCAGGCTTAGTGGTGAACACGTGGAATCCCAGCACTTCGGAGGCCTAGGCAGGAGGATCACTGCAAGTTTGAGGCCAGCCTGAACTGCACAGGAGACCCTGTCTCAAAAAAAAAGAGAGTAAAATTGATTAAAATTATTCCTGGTGGTCCCAGTATTTGGCCTTAGTACGGAGAAGAGTAGCCCTTCACAGACTAACAAAGGACTTTGCATCAAGAATGTCTTCCTTTGCTTGCTGTGGTCCCACACACAAGCAGCTCCCTCTTCCACTGTTAGTATGTGTTGGACATTGTAGTGAATCGGTCGGTGTTTGCTGTGGGGTTCAGTTCTGAACGTGGGCGTTACGGGTAATTCACAAATAGACATGAAAACATGAAAGTCTTTTGCTACTGTCTTCACTGCAGTATAAAAATAGTTTGCCTCGCTGGCTGTGGTGGTGCACACCTGTGATCCCTGCAGTCAGCCTGAGGCAGGAGGGTTGCCAAGAGCTCAGGGCCAGCCCGAGCTACACAGTGAGTTTAAGGACAGCCTGAACTGTATAGCAAGACGCTGTTTCATAAAAAACGATTTGTCTCGTGTAGTGGCATTCACCCAGCTATCAGGAAACTGGGGCAAAAGAAAATTAAGGACTGCCTGCACTACTTAGCAAGATCTTGTCTCAGAATTTAAAAGTACAGGGATATTGCTCAGTGCTAGAGTGCTGCAACTTCAAGGCACCCATTGCTACATGAATGACATGCTTTGTACAAGTCACTATTGAATGTTCCAGGTATCTCTGAGAAACACTGAAAGATGTTATTAATGTTTTAGAGCAAATTGTTGGCCCAACTGAATGAATGTTTCTAAGGATGCCTTTATAGTAAATTTAGCTTTGCTAATTCCCTTATTACTTACAATGGTTTTCTGTGTTTTGTTGCAATACTGAAAATACCACTGAATACACCCCCTCAGCCCTATAATGGTCTTTTAAATAAGGATACTTGGCCAAAAATTAGAAGTTTATGCAGAATTCTAGATACAATATTAATAAAAGCTGGTTCACGTGTGTTAAAATTTGACACAGTGCATGAAGCCAGTCTGCTTAGGTTTGCTAGGCTCTGCTACTTCTAGCTGTGTTACCTTGGAAAAATTATTTAAGCTCTGACTTAGTGTCCTCTGTGAACACGAGTACTATATTACGCTTATTCTGAAGGTTCATGTGTTAATAAATATAAATCACTTTTACAACAGTACAGTGGGCCTTCCACATCCATGGGTCTGTATATGTGGATTCAGCTGACCTCAGATAAAAATATTCAGGGAGGAAAAATTGGGTCTGTACTAAACAAGTACAGACATTTTTTTCCTTTACATTTCCTAAAGAAAACATATTTACTTGACATTTACATTGTACTGGGTATTGTAAGTTGTCCAGCCATGATTGTAAGTAGAAAGGAGGGTCTACATAAGTTACATGCATTTTATACAGGGAACTTGAGCCTGTGCAGGGGTATTCAGGGGTCCTGGAACCAGCCCTCAGTCAACTGCTGTACTGTGACAGATAGAGCTTGAACTTACTGTCGCTGTGCGTGTCTCTTGGGAAAGCATTGCCCTAGTCTGCCTTTGTGTTTAAGATTACACTGGTTTTGAGTAGTGGTTTTATTATACTTAAGAGTTGTTGTTCAGCTGAGAAAAGGGAACAACGCACTCGGGTCCCCTTCTGTCCCTCTCTCAGACTGAAGCTTTCTTTGCCCCAGTAAATATATTCTACTCTTAAAAGAAAAAAAAATTAAAAATAAAAAAACTGAGAAAAGGACAGATACACTTAATAAGTGAATCTTTCCTTGCTGGAAATGGACAAAGAATGCAATGGTTTCATAGTACTATAGGAAGAAAAGAGTAAAGGGAATTGTTGGTCATAAAGTACATACCAGAAGCAAAGGTTTCATGCGGGTGCTGCGGTACATCGCTGTTATCCCAGCTACTCAGGAGGCTTACACAGAAGGACCCCCAGTTTGAAGCCAACTTAGTGAGAGCCTGTCTCAGAATGAAAATAAAGGGGTGCATAGAGGAAGCGCCTCGATGCACCAGGCCCTGGCCCAGTCTCCAGGGCCCCTCAGACAAACAAGGGTCGTTGCCTGTTAACCGGTACTTCACTGCTTTTTCGTTGGTGTGTTAACATCAGCCTGCTGTCCTGCAGCTTTTTCCTTTTTACTGCAAACTTGCATATATTTTTATACTGTAGCATCAGGATAAAGGTTATTTTGTCATATAAAAATGTGTAACTGCCCTGCGTTTGAACATACATCTTAAAAATTTTCTGTTGAAAAGATAAATTAATTTGAGGAACCTTTGTTCTAGCTAGGACTGAACTTAATGCAATTTAAGTGAAGAAAATAATGTATAGTTTTTGTTCTATTTCTAGCCCACAACTGGAGTTTTGTATAAAGAAGATAACTATGTCATCATGACAACTACACATAAAGAAAAGTACAAATGTATACTTCCCCTTGTGACAAGTGGGGATGAGGTGAGTTTTTATAAATGTATCAGTAATCCTTGTCACCAAAATTACTTATCTAAAATACTGGAACTATATACCCTAAAAATTTAGTAATGAGATCCTTAGTAATACTTTTAGCATAAAAACAGTAATCACTTTTATTATTCCTTTGCCATTCATTTTGGAAAAATTAGCAGAATTACTGTCTGAGTGAAAATAGTTTCTTTTTGCAGAAATGAGGGTTTAAAACAAGATACAAGTTTTAGACACCTATGTGGCATTTTCATAAGTTTCCAAGGACTTGATTCTTGCAGACTACCTGCTCTGCCCTTTTCTTTCCCCTGCAGTGCCTAACAGCCTCATCGCCAACCTTCAAGGTGGTAACTTAGGTCAGGATGAAGCAGGAGGGACAGTCTGCTAAGTGGAAAGGCTACCAGCCTAGGAGGTGGGAGCTTAGGGATAGGCTGCAGTTAGCTCTAGCACCTTGAACAGATGTGAAACTCCATTCCTCTACTCCATAAATCTGTGGAGGCAATTATATAATGTTTTCATGATCTATAAAGCAGAAAATTAAACTCAGTACTGTTTCATTTTGTTTTAAATCTCCTACAACGCGCACACACAGAAATAAATAAATAAATCTCCTAAGACACAGATATACACACAGATAGAAACCTTATGTACATTTTGCATTCAGATCCGAAGTGTAAAAAATATATAAGGAACTGAAAATACCTTGAAACTTTGCAAGTTTCAACCATTTTGAGACTTTCATAGCTAGAATTTGTTTGAGTAGACACATTTAAACATTCTGAAATGGGGGTTGGGGATTTAGCTCAATGGCACAGTGTCTACCTGGCAAGTGTGAGCTCATGAGTTCAATTCCTGGTACAAAAAAAAATTCTGAAATGAATTTGTAAAATTTGTTCAAAAGACTGATGCTCACCAACCTTTTCTAAAAAGGAAGAGCCAGGCATAATGGTGCATGCCTGTAATCCAAGTACTCAGGAGGCTGAGGCAGGAGAATCACCGTGAGTTCGAGGCCAGCCCGGGCTACAAAGTGAGTTCAAGGCCAGCCTGCAGTACAAAGTGAGACCCCATCTCAAAAAACCAAAATGATAAAAAAGAAGAATCAGGCAGGGTGGTACACACCTTGGGAGGCTGAGGCAAGTGGATCACTGTGAGCTCAAGGCCAACATGAGATACATAACAAGACCTGCCTCCAAAAACACAAAACAAGAATAAAAAGCATTTTTCGAAAGATAAATACTGTAGAAACTTACTCTGTTGCTTCATATTTTATACTTCAATTCACTTGAAAGTAGAATCTTGTTGAAGTTTTTTACTTCTTTCCTTTTTTGTTTCCAAGCGTTTGTGATTTAAGCAGTGAATTAATACCCAAACAGCAGAGTTGGGTGAAATTCTACAAAAATTATACATGTTTAACTCCAGTTCTTTCTTAGGAAGAAGAAAAAGATTATAAAGGCCCTAATCCAAGAGAGCTTTTGGAACCACTGTTTAAGCAAAGCAGCTGTTCTTACAGGGTAGGTATTATTCCTTCATTTGATAACTAGAAAATAAATCTCCAGGAGTCAGTAGACCCTTGAAATTACTTACGCATTTCTTCTTATCTTACATTATTTTTTAAGGTAGATGCAAATGTAAATTATTGCGTAGTAGTACTTCGCACAGACACTCAGTAACCAGTACTAATTTCAAGTTACCCTTCTCGCTGGGCGTGGGGGCGCACACTTGTGCTCCAGCCCCCTGAAAGCTGAGGCTGGAGGACTATGAGTCAGGCCTGCCTGGTCAACATGACAAGACCTGTCTCAAAAAAAATTTAAACCATCAGTTACCAAACTACCACAGATACTTTCAGCTGAAAGGAAAATTTCCTCACCTAATAGAGTTTCTATTAAAATTATTGGGCTTTTTGTTTTGTTTTTGGTTTTATCTTTTTTGAGACAAGATCTTGGTATGCAGTTCAGGCTGACCTTGAGCTCACTTTGTAGCCCAGGATGGTCTCGAACTCGACGATCCTCCTGCCTCATCCTCTCAGTGCTGGAATTACAGGCGTGCACCACCACACCCAGCCTAAAACTCTTGCTGTTTTTTAAACTATAAAGAACATTATCCCTAAGCCAGGTAGTTAGTAGATACCCAAACATATTCTGGATCTTTTTTTTTTTTTTCACATAATTCTCACATAGAGCTAACAAATGAAAATAATGAAGACTTCAGAAATTTCACATATTTCTGAGACATAATTTTGAGTGTCATCTAGGGTGGTGACACATGCCTGTAATCCCAGTGCTGGAGGCTGAGGCAGGAGGATTGCTACGAGTTCAAGGCTAGCCTGGGCTACATAGTGAGTTCAAGGCCAATCTGAACTACATAGCAAGACCCTTTCTCAGAAAAAAAAAAGTAATAATGGGTGTTAGTTATATGTTTAAAAACATTCATCTTTCTAGATTGAGTCTTACTGGACTTATGAAGTATGCCATGGAAAACATATCCGGCAGTACCATGAAGAGAAAGAAACTGGTCAGGTATGGTTTTCTTCAGAATAGAAAGTGAAAAAGCAAACTGAGAAGTTTCATAATGAAATTGATAGTTTAAAGTTGTATCCTTAAAAATATATTTGCAAAATACTTACTGTATTTTTTCTTAATATAGAAAATAAATATTCATGAGTACTACCTTGGGAATATGTTGGCTAAGAACCTTCTATCTGAAAAAGGTTGGTCTTTACACAATGATTTGATAGTAATACTGGGATTTGGTTTACTATTTATGTTCAAATTGAGGGTGAAGAGATTTTCTTGAAAACTGAATTTTAAAATACTAAAACAAGTTTATGAACTTTACCTTAGCAAACTTTTTTGAAGAAGCCACTGTTTTCATTATTTCCTGCTTTGGCAAATATTATACTTCTGTATTAATGAAATGTTTTAAATATGATAGGATAGCCAGGTGTGGTGGCACACGCCTGTAATCCCAGCACTC
>NW_004955441.1:19539828-19547286 GCF_000276665.1 Chinchilla lanigera
AGTTATAAAGTGGTAGGAAATTAACAATGCTTGTTGTATTACATATCGATATCTTCAAAGTGGTTTCTCATGAAAACAGATTGTTTTTTATCTTTTTGAGACAGGGTCTCACTCTGCAGTTCAGGCTGGCCTTGAGCTCACTTTGTAGCCCGGGCTGGTCTCGAACTCCTAACGATCCGCCTGCCTCAGTCTCCGAGTACTGGGATTACAGGCGTGCGCCCCCAGGCCTGGCTTGTACTTCCATTATGTCACTTTAATGCTTAGCAGTGGCCCTTTTGCTTAGTATTAGAAACAATTATAGTAAAAGCTTTTACTTTTTTTATGTCTTCCTACTCTTCTGTGAGTGAAAGATACACTCTATTCATAAATAACAGGCAACCAGATTCCAAGCATTTTGAAAGTAGGAACAGGGGACTGGGGATTTAGCTCAGTGGCACAGCGCCTGCGTGGCAAGCGAGGGGTCCTGAGTTCGATTCCGGGTACCAGGGGAAAAAAAAAAAACAGTTGCATAAAAGCAGGAAATGTCTTTTATCTCTTCAATCAGCAGTGCAAAGCAAACTGCCAGACGTATTGTAGGTACTTCATAAGTGTTTATTAAATGAATGGATAAGTGAAGGCTAAAACAATAGAAATTTTAAAAGAATGATCTTTCAAAATGCCTAATCACAATATTTAAATACCCACATAGTTCCAGAAGAGCTTTTTTTTTTAAATAGGATCTCACTGTGAAGTAAAGGCTGGCCTTGAACTCCCTGATCCTCCTGCTTCAGCCTCCCAGCCATAGGTGTGCACCACTGCACCGGGCTCCCAGGAGAGCTTTGTGAATCCTAAGAATTTTTCTTTTTAAGACAGGATCCTGCTCTGTAGTTCAGACTGGTCTTGAACTCACTATGGAGCCCATGCTGGGCTTGAACTCACAGCAAATCTTCTGCCTCAGCCTCCCAGTGCTGGGATTACAGGCATGCACCACCACATCCAGCTTTAATTTCAGACAACAGCATGAAGGTAGCATACAAGGAAACTGCAGGTCACTTTCTCATGAAATACTTACTTATTGCCTGTTTTGAATATGGCACTGGCAGAGCACCACAGTGATACCAGATGAGATCTCTCCTCTGTCGCGCTTGTTTGGAGATGCTATTGAGGGTATCTTAAAGCTCCTACACTGGGTTTTATGGAAGCTAACTCCTAAGAAACTGGCTTTTCAGATATCTCCTTTACTCCCCCATTCTATCAGAATTTCTTAATTTGTCATTTGCTAGACTTGAACAGATTTTTTTTTTTTTTTTAATTTTTTTGTGGGGGAACTGGGAACTAAACTCAGGACCTTGCACTTGCCAGGCGGGCTCTGCACCGCTGAGCTACATCCTGGGCCCCGACTTGAACAGATTGACATAGGAGTTGAAATGCATATGCTATTGATAACAGAGAAAAAGAGTAAACAGTTACATGTAACAGAAGTATATTTAGATTGCTGTTTTATAGAATAATGTTTTACTGTCTGGCCCTGCTTCTTGACAAATCAGCCTTCAGGCCTGTAGAATCTAAACTCTTTAAGTAGTCATTCACTGAGTATTTAACGAAGAAAGCGTCGAGCAAGCTAGTGTAGTAAGTTTTATATTTATCTTAGTCTTTTTCTTTATAACTGCTGAGAATAACTCATATTAACTTGATCTTGTAGCCCTTTATATAAGTGTACATTGACTTAATGTCTTAAGAACTTCAGAATCAGAGCATTAGAGGGTGAACTTAAAATACAGAAAGGTTACCTTTCTCTTTATAAGTAAAATGTCATTGTTTTCCTTTCAGAGTAAGAAATGCCTCTCCCATCTCAGCCCCTCATTTTCTAATGAAGTGTGTCTACTGTCTTTCTAAGACTCCCACTAAGAACATCGAAGGTCAGAGGACACCCTACTACCCTGTGGGGATGGGCAGCGGCACGCCTTGTAGTCTGAGACAGAACCGGCCCAGATCAAGTACAGTGATGTACATATGCCACCCTGAATCGAAGCATGAGATTCTCTCCGTGGCCGAAGTTACCACTTGTGAATATGAGGTGGTCATTTTGACACCACTCTTGTGCAGTCATCCTAAATACAGGTAGGATGTGCATTTAAGATTTTCAGCATACAGTTCAGCAGGCTTTAAAGTATTCTTTGCTTAGCTTTAATCTGTTTACTGACTAGGTTCAGAGCATCTCCTGTGAATGACATATTTTGCCAATCACTGCCAGGATCTCCATTTAAACCTCTCACTCTGAGACAGCTGGAGCAGCAAGAAGAAATACTACGGGTGCCTTTCAGAAGGAATAAAGAGGTATGAGAATTAGCTAATGGTAGTTTCTCAGGACTTCCTTTTCTGCATTTCAGAAAATATATCCGTGTCATGATTTCTATAATATAATAGTAGTTTATTTTCGTTGCCTCCAAATTTTAAATTCCAGTTCTTTTCATTGACTTAAGTTCTTTTGCTTTTTTAGAAACGTTTACAAAACATGAACATGCTCGGGGCTGGGGATTTAGCTCAGCAGCACAGCGCCTGCCTGGCAAGCACGAGGTCATGAGTTCGATTCCTGGTACCGGAAAAAAAACAAAAAAAAATTTTTAAAAATTAAAAAAAAAAATTAACATGCTCTTACACTAAAGTTTGACATCCTGTACATTGTAGTTCAGTTTTTTAGACAGTTGCTACAGCTGAGCCTCCTGAAAAAATAGATACAGTTCTTACCTCCTCCTTACATTTTATTTATTCAGTTCATTGCCGTCCTTTGATGACTTCTGAATATTGCTTTCCCCTTTTCCTTTTCAGCTGTCTGTTGGACAGAGCCACGTACATTTTCAGTTGACTCACATTCAAGACTTTTTTCTTTGACACTGACTCTTACCTTCTCCCAGGCTTGCTTTATTACTCTCTTGAGACAGTCTCGCTATATAGTCAGACTTACCTGGAACTCATGAGCGCGCTGTGTAGCCCGTGCTGGCCAGTGCTCCCGCCTCTGCTCAGAGTTGCTGGGATTACAGGCGTGCGTCAGCACATCCAGCTTCCAAAGCTTTCAAAGCGTTGTGCTCTACCCCATGAGTCATTTATCCCCGCGGTCTCTTCCTTCATCTCTACCTCTGATCATTCCCTAAGAGCCGTCATTGTTAGCTGCTAAACGTTTTTGAGATCTGTCTCGAAGAATGAGGTTTAGTTGTTCAGGAGCTCATTATTTCCTAAGATCAAAACTAGTCTCCTTACACATCTGCTTTCCAGTCTTTCTCACGTGAGGGATGAACTGCTCCTAAAACAAACATCTGAAGCTGCTTTTTCCAGCACTTTGCAGAAATGCCTGGCATGCTGTGGATACTTAACAGTAGTTGGATTGATACTTACCACAAGGCTGTGTCTTCTCCCTGAATGCTTTCTACAGAAGCATGCTGTGCTGCTTGTGAGTGCTGTCCACCTGGTAGGAGGAGAAGTGCTCTTAACATTATGTACCGCACCAGAAGACTTGAGCTGGAGTTCTCTGGTCCATTATGGTCTAAGTACTGAAGAGTTAGCTCAATCAGGGGCTTCACAAATCTCAGCTTTTGTTACTCTTCAGGGGAAAAGTGCCCATTTGCTTTTCTTTAAATAAGTGTGTTTAAGGGGCTGAGGATTTAGCTCAGCGGCACAGCGCCTGCCTGGCAAGCGCAACGTTGTGAGTTCGATTCCCGGTACCGGGAAAAAAACCGAAAAATAAATAAATAAATGTGTTTAATCTGTCAGTTGAAAAAAACGAGTTTTTCGAAAGCTACAAATGATAACCCTTTCCAAATATTCAGGATCTTCAGGTCACATGATTCATATAAGTTTCATATCACACCATCAGATGAGCGGCCGCTTAAAACTGACCAGAGCTGGCCGTGGCAGTGCACACCTGTAATCCCAGCTGCTCAGGTGGGTCACCCGTGAGAGGTCAGCCGAGGCACCTTAGTGAGTCACGTCTCAAAATGAAATCCAGCAAAGGGCTGGGGATGGACCCCGGTGGTAGAGCACTTGCCTGGCGTGCTCAAGGCCGTGGGTTCAGTTCCCAGTGCCACCAGGAAAACCCTGATCAGAGTAAATCTAGTCCACTAACTGTTCTCCTAAAAATGTGTATTTGGCATACAGTTTGCCTCTTAAGTATGGATCAGGTTTTACCATACAAATAAGGAATTTTTTCTTAATATTTTTAAACAGAAATACAAATCTAAACCAGGGTTGGAGGTACGTACCTACAGTATTTCCATTCTTGGAAGTCGAGACGGCAGGATTACAAGCTTGAGCCAAGTCTGGGCACTGAGTGAGCTACTGTCTCAAAGTAGAAAGGGACGGGGTGGGTGAGCTCAGTGCAGACGCACTGTTCAGTGCCCAGGAGTGGTCGTGATAGAGATGGTGATGACAAGAGCGGTACGAATCTCTTACTAGAATTTTGATTCTTTCTTTTGGTGCTGGGAATCAGGACCTTGTTCTTGCCAGGCAGGCACCGTGCCCCTGAGCTGAGTTCCCAGCCCTAGAATTTCCATCTGATGTTCTCCCTGCGTGATCGTTTCACACTGATTCAGAGGTGGTTCATCTTACGAATTTTCAAACACTACCACTTCCATATTACCTATGTTACACTAGAATAATTGAGGTGTTTTGCCCAGAAGAAGCAGTAAGGGCCGCTCCTTTCATTCTTACTTTCTTCCCTCACCTCAGCCACAGGTTCTACTGTACAGTTTTTTTTTTTATGCAATGTTGATTACTTCTTTCCATTAGCTATTTTTTTGGGTTTGTTTTTTTTTCCCAATTTTCTTTTTTGGTACCAGGAATCAAACTCAGGGCCTTGCACTTGTCGGGTAGGTGCCTTTCTATTAGCTTTAATAAAGGTTTCTTGTACTCTATTTTTACTTTAGTCTCTCAGACCTTGGCCCCCTAGGATTGTGACTGCGTCTGCTTTACTTTGCATACTCAGCACCTGAAGTAGTGCCAGGAAATATTATTAGTCAAGAGTTAATTTATAGTAGGTTCTGAATGTGGGTGGAGTTACACAATAAAGTTCAAGACCCTTTCAAAAACACAGAAGACACCATCTTGGCAATCCTTATTCGTAAAATAGAGAGATAGACAGACAGACAGAATCATTGGTTTCTAGGAGAGTAACCATCACGACTGCTACAAGCAGAAATGGAAGCAAGAGAACCACAGCTGGCTACTGGCAACTACAGTGGAGAAGGAGAAGACAAGAGGACCAGTGCGGTGTATCAGAGCCTCGCGCGCGCTCGTCACTGAGACGCGGTACCCGGCACCCGCGACCTAAACAGGCAGGGGTTATGTGGACGCACAGTTCTCAGAGCTCCGCGCTCCTGGCCTCCTGTGGAGGAGAGCCGCAGAGCTGCTGCCCTGTGGCAGCCAGGAAGCAGGGAGAGCCAGGAGAAAGACGAAGCCCTCCAGCTCACTCTCCGCTGCAGTTTCCCGCACACACTGCCCGCTTGCCTCTGTAGTTTTTTTGTTTGTTTGTTTGTTTTGTTTAGTTTTCCAGTACCGGGAATTGAACTCACAAGCTTGCGCTTTCCAGGCAGGCGCTGTGCCGCTGAGCTAAATCCCCAGCCCCTTAGTTTTAAATATTATATCCCACATCTTTGGCCATACGTCTTCTTTAAGTTCCGTGAACAGGCGTATACATCTATATCCAGGTGTGTAGTGAATCACAGATTATTGGTCATGTTTCGGGAGGTGATCAAGGGTTTTCTTTTTGTGACGTCGTCGTTTTTCGGGTTTTGGTCAGTTGGTCTGAACCATTCCCTTCTCCGTGAGTCTGCTCTTCCCTGCACTCCTTCTAGTTTGACGGGATCCCCTGTACCACCCCTACTAAATTGCAGGTTTCTCTAGGGCAACAACCACGTTCTGCTGCACTTGAATAATTGTAGTTTTTTGTTTTGGTTTGGTTTTTTTATCTTTTTGAGACAGGGTCTCACTATGCAGTTCAGGCTGGCCTTGAGCTCACTTTGTAGCCCAGGCTGGTCTCAAACTCACAATGATCCTCCTGCCCCAGCCTCCCCAAGTGCTGGGATTACAGGCGTGTGCCACCACACCTGGCTGCATAATCATTCTAATATTCTTGGGCCGGGGATATAGCTCAGTGGCACAAGTGCCTACCTTGCTAGCACAAGGTCCTGAGTTCGATTCACAGTACCAAAAAAATAAAATTAAATTTAAAAAAAAAAAAATCATGGGGGCTGGGGATTTAGCTCAGTGACACAGTGCCTGCCTGGCAAGCGCAAGGTCATGAGTTCGATTCCTGCTACCACAAAAAAAAAAAAATTATAATGTTCTAATATTCTTATTCATTCTCACCCAGCTCTTCTCTCTTACTGTTCATGTTGTTCTTTCTTTATCCTAAATGGCCACTTCTCAAAGTTAAACACAAGCATGAAGCCTAACAAGTATAAGAATAATAATGAAACAAAATACATGAAACAGAAATCTCTCTGTATATGTTTGGGCTGCTCACCGTACCTTAACATTTTTCTGGACCATTCTCTACTTTTTTTTGAGACAGGGTCTTGCCATATAGTTCAGGCTGCCTTGAATTCACTATGTAGCCCAGGCTGGCCTCAGACTCTTCTGAATGCTGGAGCTACATGCATGTGTCACCGTGCCCAGCATGGACTCTTACTTTGAAAAGTTCATTTTACTTTTCATTTTTATTACATGATTGCAGTACATGGTCACATGCGTCCTGGAGAGCGGGTGCACGTACATAGTGCACACTAGTTCTTTACTTCCCTTCCCTCCCTCCAGCTCCTGGCCCTCTGCTCCCTGTTGCTGCTGGCCCATCCTTGATGAGACTGTTCAGCAAAATTCATTTTCTTAAAGTACATATTTTTCAAATTTTCTACACTTTAAAAATTTAAGCCACAACAAAAAAATGAAGTGTAGCATGAGTACCCTTAAACATACGTCTGCTTGATTTTAGGAAGATTTGCAGTCAACTAAAGAAGAAAGGTTTCCGGCCATCCACAAACCTATTGCTGTTGGGTCTCAGCCAGTGCTCACTGTTGGGACGACCCACATTTCCAAACTGACAGACGACCAGCTCATAAAAGAGTTCCTCAGTGGTTCCTACTGCTTTCATGGGGTGAGACGTGAACCTTCAGTTCAACTATTTATCTCGGATCTTCACTTGTCAGTTATTCAATCAGCGGGCATCGGCAGCACTGCGGCAGACTTTTTTGTGGGGAAGTGGCAGGGTCTTGCCAGTGCCCAATGGCATTTTCTCTCTGCACTCTAACACTGCCCTGTCGTACAGTCCTAGCGTTGTCTTCTCGTTATACACAGGGTGAAACTTGCCCTTTCCTCTGCCAGTGATGGGTACTGATGGCTGAAACAGGCCTCAGTGATTATGTGACCTACGGTTTGGTTGTGCAGTCACAGCTCAAATCCAGGTTAACACCTTGGTTACGGTTTGGTTGT
>NW_004955441.1:19547895-19555847 GCF_000276665.1 Chinchilla lanigera
TGTCACAAAGGTAAAATTACCTTCTACATAATAGCACCCATGGGAAACACCCTTATAAGTAGAATTTTTGTTTTATTTATTTTATCAAAGCAGTGCAGCAATTCCTCATATTTTTCTCTTTTCAAATTACTAATGATTATTAATTTTCAGTCATACCATTGCTCTTGCAGGTTATAAAAATATGCACATATATTTTTGTCACTGTCGTGTGGCAATATTAAATCAAGCCCCAATTCCCTCCTTCTGTGTGTATAACTTGATCTAATATATTTTCTTTCCTTTAGGGTGTTGGTTGGTGGAAATACGAATTCTGCTATGGCAAACATGTACATCAGTACCATGAGGTACAGAAAAACGTTTGTATACTATTCTGCCACTAGATTGATTATAAATTTTTGTTTTGTTGTGTTTTTACAGTGCTGGGGATCAGGCCCAGGGCCTTGAACATGCTAGATAGGCAAGCACCCTACCACTAAGCTATATCCCCAGTTGTAGATTAAGTTTTTAAATCTTAGTGGGAAAAAGGAGGGGAATTGATAGCACTTGTAATATGGAAGTATGAAAAGCCAGAGAACCCGGGGTTACCCACCGTCAGTCACTTAGAGGTGACACTGCCGTTAGCTCCGTGTTCTTCTGTGACTGCACCTGCTGCAGCCACAGGGTTTTGTGACTGTCTTTGGGAAACATTAGCCATTCTTATAATTCATCTCTACATTAAGAAAATAATGCTTAGGTAGTATATTAATGATGCAGTTAGTATATTTGGGTACATGTAACAAGTTTCACAGCTAAAAGAAGGTCCCATTTCAAAGTAAGTTTTAAAATTACAAGCTTTTTATTTTATTTATGATTTTATAAGTCAGCATATTCTCCCACATCGATTCAATCTCCATAAATTCTTTTTCTTTTTTTTTTTTCTTTCATTTCTTCTTTTGTCTTTTTTTGAGACAGGGTCTCACGATATAGCCCAGGCTGGCCTTGAACTCACTCCCTCAAACTTGTGATCCTCCTGCCTCAGCCTCCCTAGTGCAAGGATTACAGGCATGTGCCACCATGCTGAGCCAGTCTTAAATTCTGAAGTTCAAGTTGCAATAATTTTATTTGTTATAAGTTATTGTACTTAGTTAAACTGCTATACATTAGAGAGAAACTTTAATCAATGAGTATTGGCCTGGCTACTTCAAAAGGCTCATTTCATTTCCTAAAAGAAATAATAACTAGTGATTAGAAAGTACTGTAGTTGCCAGATGTGGAGGTGCATACCTGTTATCCCAGCACTCTGGAGGCTGAGGCAGGAGGATCACTGAGTGTTCAAGGCCAGCCTGGACTGCATAGCAAAACTCTGTCTCAAAAAAACAACAACAAAAAAAAATCACGAAAAGTACTGTAGTTGCTCATACAAGATGTTTTGAGCTGATGTTAAATTTTGAGTGAGATCATAGGACAGATCAGTTCACCTTATACGAAGTATATGTAAGCTTTTTCTTCTTCACTTAAACCTGAGAAGTTTCATTTAAGTATATTTCCTATTTATTTGTGCTGCTTTGCCGTTTTTTTAAATAACAATTTACTGATACAGATTTTTAAAAAGATAAACTACTAGTGGTAGCCCAGATAATGCCCAGTGGCTTTTTCAGTTGAATGCATATACGCCAGAATTTTAAAATAAGAAGTTAGTTTCTTCTGTACCGTCACCTCACTTTCCCCAAATCATTAAGAAAATAGTTAGATAAGAAGTAGCTAAGTCTGAAGACACACGTGCGGCTGACCCCTACTTCACGCCGCGGGGAGCACGCACCGCTGTGCGCTCGCGCTTGTCCCTTAGTGCTGCGGGTCTTCGGGGCCGCGGCAGCCCCGTGCTGCTCGGCACCGTTGGGCCACAGCTCTACCGATAATACGTTGTTCTTTTCCGGTAGTAGTAACTGGGCCAGTGGCCATTGCTCTGAGCTCATTCCCAACCCTGTTTTATTCTTTTATTTTGCACTAAATGACAAAGTGGCCCGGGCTGGCTTGACCTTGCAGTCATCCCGCCTCAGCTTCCAGACTGCAGGAATGTAGTCATGTGTCACCATGCCCCAGTGTCTGCAGTGCCCTTAGCCAGGCTACTACTGACCAGCCTTTAAGTTGTCTCCAGTTTCCGCTGTGGTAATACTTCAGTGACCGTTTTTAACTGTATTGGCGCACTTTTGCCAGTGTATTCATGCAGTGCGCTTCTAGCCCTTCACAGGCCAGATCAGGGTATATGCGTCCTGAGAAATTCCCTGCCACAGTACTAGTAATTTAATTTTTTGTTGTTTTTTTTCCAGTACTGTGAATCGAACTCATGACCTTGCACTTGCCAGGCAGGCACTGTGCTGCTGAGCTAAAGCCCCAGCCCCTAGTACTAGTAATTATAGTGGCTGTTTTCCCTCATAATTAACAACAGGAGGTTTAACCTTGTCCAAGATCATCTAACCTAGAACTTTCTGAGAGATTCTGCTAGGTGTTTTGGGAGATACAAAATAATAGTAGCTTGCCGGGCATGGTGGCTCATGCCTGCAATCCCAGCACTTGGAAGGCTGAGACAGGAAGATGATTGCGAGTTCGAGGCCTGTCAGGGCTACAAAGTGAGCTCAAGGCCTGCCCGAACAGCACAACAAGACCCTGTCTCAAAAAGACAAAAAAAAAAGCAACTATCCAGACGTCGGGACACCTGTAATCCCAGCACTCAGTAGGCTGAGGCAAGAAGATCGCCCAGGAGTTCAAGGCCAGCCTAAGTACACAGTGCGTTCAAGACCACCCTGAACTTTATAGCAAGACTCTGTCTCAAAAAACAACCAAGCGGGCTGGGGATTTAGCTCAGCGGCACAGCGCCTGCCTGGCAAGTGCAGGGTTGTGAGTTCGATTCCTGGTACCGGAAAAAAACTAAAAAAAAAAACACCAACCAAAAAAGTGACCTTAGCCAGGTATATGGCTCCGGTATTACACACCTGTAATCCCAGCACTCTAGGAGGCTGACTGAGGCAGGAGGATTGTACATTTGGACCCACCATGGGCAACTTAACAAAACCCTGTCTCAAAATTTTAAAAAACAATTTTTTAGGGTTGGGACATAGCTCAGTGCAAAGACCAAGAGCTCAGTCTCTAGTAAAAAGTAAAGAATTGAATAAAAAAATTTTTTAAGACTAATAAGTGGGCTGGGGGAGTAGCTTGTAGAAAAGCACTTGTCGAGTATGTGTGAGGCCTAGCGCCACAAAGAATAAATAATACAAAGTCGGTCTTCACTGTACGCCAAGCACTAAGTGCTTTATGCACGAGACTCAGTAAACCCTCAGGACAGCGCTGAGAGGTGGTGTTACTCCAAGAGGAAAAGCAGAACGTACAGTGACGTGCCAGAAGTCACAGTGAGTAGTGAGCAGTGAAGCTGGAACTCAAACCCAAGCAGCCCCGCTCCCTGTGCAGCCTCTTACACATTCATTTGCTGCTCTGTTCCCTGCCTAGGAGCCCCAGTCTCCTTTTTTATTTGTTTGCTTTTTGTCTTTTTGAGACAGGGTCTCACTATGCAGTTCACGCTGGCCTTGAACTCACTTTGCAGCGCAGGCTGGTCTTGAGCTCACAGCGATCCTCCTGCCTCAGCCTCCTGAGTGCCGGGATTACAGGTGTGCGCCACTGTGCCCAGCTCTAGTCTTGTTGTTTTTAAAAGTGTCTGAAGGCTGTGTCTTCACAGGAATCAGTAAGTTATCCCAGAGCAGTGGCCTGGCCACGGCTAGGAATTTTTAAGTGTACAAACCAGAAGTACGTTGTAACCCCCCTCCACAGTCTTAAGCAGGAGCATCATGAGCTCGAGACCATCTGGGCAACTTAGCAAGACCCTGTCTCAACAAAAAAGTGCCGGGAGGTGTGTAGCTCAGCGGTAGAGTGCTTGCTGACATAAGCAAGGCCCTGGGTTCAACCCCCAGTACTGCAGAACACTAAAGAAGAGAGTGGTAGGCAGAAAGTGTGAGGGAAGGGAAGAGAGGGAGGCGGGAAGCGCAAGGGGGAGGGAGGGGAGTCCGAATACTAGGTCGGACGTGCAACTGAGACAGAATGGTAACAGGGGAGGGGACTTCCAGACATAATTTTGACCCAGAAATAACAGTCTGATGAGCAGTAAGACCGGTATCGAAGAGGAGAAGATGACCAGTACAAGTTGAAGATTGAGGCGCTTGTCTCCGTCTGCTTTGTGTGGTTCTCACGGTACCACAGCCCGGGTGGTTTTTGTTTGTTTTTGCGTTTGGTGACATGGTCTCACTAGGTAGCTCAGGCTAGCCTTGAACCTGCACACCACCTGCATAAGACTAGGTAACGTACAGTGAAGAGATGGATGTTTCACAGCTCCGTAAGCTAGAAAGTCCCGGTGCCAGCGTGTGGCAAGGACCTTCCTTCTGCTCTGTTCCACTTCGGAAAGCAAGAAGGTGGGAGAGTGAAAGATCCAGCCGTCTTAAAATCAGCATCAGTCCTTGCTCCGAGCGCAGCCCTTGCCTGACGCCTCCTGCTACACCCGCCTCCTGTCAGTTAGCGGAGGGCTAGGTGTCCAGCACATGTAAATGGCAGCAGCTGGAGGATAAAGATTGGATGAAGAATCGCAGGACTGGGCCTGAGGTGGTGGCTCAGTGGTAGAATACTTGCCTGATGCTCACAAGGCCATGGCTTCAGCCCCCAGCGCACGTACTCACGCCGCAGTAGTACCTGGGCGCACAATCTGGGTGTGAGAGGCTGACCTCTGGCTTGGTCTAGAGGCGGGTGCTGGCAGTGAAGATGCAGCAGAAGGGTTGGTGTGGAGAGGAAGATGGGAGTCAGAAGTAGCTGCTGTCTAGAGCTAGCCTGACTAGAGGTTAGTTTCTCTATTCAAGGAGATAAAGATTAAAAAGGATACATTGCTACTCGCCGAGTTTACCTAATACCGGTACAGTTAAAGGTGGAAGTCAGGTGTGCAAGTTAGAAATGAAGACCAGGGCCAGAAGCGGCTGGCCATCTGCATAGAGGTCTCTGTGCTGTGCGCTAGGACAAGGACAGTGGGAAGACTTCTGTGGTCGTGGGGACTTGGAACCAGGAGGAGCACATTGAGTGGGCCAAGAAGAACCCTGCCAGAGCCTACCAGCTGCAGGCCGACGGCACGCAGACGGTCAGGTGAGCACAGCTCTATTTGCCTTCGGGCGTGAGGAGTAGAATTTTTAAAACACAGTACGTTGGTACACATAAAAGTTTAAACACTTAAGTAAAATCCCAGGTCAGAGTTGTTGTTTTTTCCAGAGGTGCCTCGAAATTAGTTTTCTTTGGCGGAGAAGCAGCACAGTGTGATAGTGAAGAGCAGCGTCTCAGTTCAGACACCGGCTGGCTTGTCCGTACCTCGGATGAGCGACAGCAGCACTTCATGCCGCCGCCTCCTGTGTAACGACCTCGGCTTGCACGCAGGATTATTGCGCGATAGTTCATTTAAAGGGCGGCGCGCAGCGCGCAGTAACCCTGGGCTGCCGCCTTCAACAGTGGCGACGGTGTGCTGGTGAGCGCGGCAGCGGGTTAGTAACGGGCTCAGTTCCGAAGGCGACTCCTCTGGGACGCGTAGTCTTCATCTTAAATTACGAAACTGTTTTAGTGCACTCACGGTTTCCTGGGTTACTTACCCTTCGTCACATGAGGGTTGGAAATGGTTGAACAGTGACTTTTGAAAAGCTACTGCACATCCCTTTGGGGTTATCTGAGTATATTTTGTTACAACAGAAGAAAATGAGTCTTATTTACCAAAAATAACTGAGCTTCAGCACATTGTGTATCTTGCCCATAGTATTTTACAGTAAGCCATTTTTTTTGTTTGTTTGTTTGGTTTGGTTTTTTTTCCCGGTACCAGGAATCGAACTCACAACCTTGCGCTTGCCAGGCAGGCACTTTGCCGCTGAGCTAAATCCCCAGCCCCTTGCCCATTGTATTTTACAGTAAGCCATTTTTTTTGTTTGTTTGTTTGGTTTGGTTTTTTTTCCCGGTACCAGGAATCGAACTCACAACCTTGCGCTTGCCAGGCAGGCACTTTGCCGCTGAGCTAAATCCCCAGCCCCTTGCCCATTGTATTTTACATTGTTCACTCTTGTGCCTTCTCAGGTGTCTCTGCTCTTTCCTAGGACAGGTGGTGTTAAGAGAGTGTTTTCAGAACGCGCTGTCTTGAGTTAACGTGATAACTGTATAAATAGTCAGGTATTCTGATTTGCTAAACAGGCTCATGTACATCTCATGTGACAGTAGTTTAGGGGTCATGTCGAAAAGTATCGAAGCAAAGGAGGGTGAGACTAGAATACTACTCCTTTGGTGTTTGTGGCTTGGCCTGGCCCAGCCTTTTGTGCCCCCTACGGTACAGTATTTTAATAAAGTTAGCTGAGTGGTGGTTGGAAACAGAGTACACTGACTTACCTAGGGAAATGCATCTTCTGGGTTTTTTAAGACAAGGTCTTGCTGTGCAGTTCAGGCTGGCCTTCAACACCCTATGTAGCACAAACTGGCCTCGAACTTCTGCAGGCCTCCTGCCTCAGCCTCCCGAGTGCTGGGATTACAGGTGTGCACCACCACACCCAGTTTAAGACAGTTTTTTTACAGAGTGGAATCTTAACTATTTTTATACAAATAATATGCAAGTTGGAGATGTTGTATTAAGATGATGCAAAGGATTTTTAATTTACAATCTCCGTACAGAATCTGAAAGACACTCTGATATAACCTAAAAACCCTGTCTTCTCACAGTGTGCGTTACAATTATTTGTTTAATAAAGCTTGTGTTTCTCTCATTCAGGGTGGTCTCACATTTTTATGGGAATGGAGATATTTGTGACATAACTGACAAACCGAGACAGGTGACTGTAAAACTAAAGTAAGTGAAATCCTCAGATCATGCTTTATGCCTTTCTATCTGCTTCCTGTAAACAGAAGTTGTATATAAATATGAAATGTAATTAGGAATAATTATCAAATTATATTGCTTTAATTCAATTATTCTGGTTCCATGCATTTTAATGGGATGTTTGTAATTTAAGACTATCATTAGGCCAGGCGTGGTGGTGCACACCTGTAATCCCAGCACTCAGGAGGCTGCCTTATGAGGATCACCAGAAGTTCGAGGCCAGCCTGGTCTACATAACCTGACCGTGTCTCAAGAAAACCATTAAAAAACAAGCAAAACTATTATTGGGGTTGTAGCTTAATGGTAGAGCGTTTACCTAGCACTTGCAAGGCCCTGAGGTTCATCACCAGTACTACAAAAAGAAAAAGGTAACTATTGAAATACTGTCTGGTAGGATTAGACGGTACCTTTAGTTATCTGTCTTTCAGGTGTAAAGAGTCAGACTCTCCTCATGCTGTCACTGTGTATATGCTAGAGCCTCACTCCTGTCAGTATATTCTTGGGGTAAGTAAAAAAGTGCCCAGAAGTTTAGTTGGGGCCGTGTTTTAACTTGTTGCATTAAAGCCCCTTTGTTACCTTTTAAGGCTTAATATACCCTTGCCACTTCTGAGCTTGTGTTGAGATACAATTCGTAACAAATGCACAGATGGTAAGTGTTGCGTTTGCCAGATTTTCCCAGTTTCCTATATCCACAGGATTGTCACTCAGAGCAGGGTAACTGGCCCTTCCCACTTCTGTCCTGGCCCTTTCTGGTGCACACCCCTCAGCACCTCTCCAGCCCTTTCTGACGTCCACCACTCACAGGAGCTGGATTTCCACCTGGGTGGAGTTACAGAGCATATGCTTCCTGTGCCTAGCTTTTTGACTTAGTGTAACATTTTGACAGAGTTCTTCCTCGAAGTGGGTTAGGCAAGCTAAAGACAGAGTTCAAAGATGAAAGCATAGTTGGAAAGAGGCCCACAGAGCCTAAAATTTGGTCATAGAGAATGTCTTTGTCGGGCTGGGGATTTAGCTCAGTGGCACAGTGCCTGCCCGGCAAGCGCAAGGT
>NW_004955441.1:19555947-19559200 GCF_000276665.1 Chinchilla lanigera
TTTTTTGTTGTTGTTGTTGTTGTTGGCATGGTTGGTTGTTTCTTGATTATTTCTTGTTTCTAGGAGTTCGGATATGTTCTGGACATAAACTCTGTATTTATATTGCACTTTTTAATAGTCTGTGTTTTACTTATCTTTTTGCTTATTCATTTTTTAAACGTCTTTTAATGTACAAAACTTTTGATTAAATTCATCAGCTTTTTTTCCCTTTTTTTATTAATGCTATTTGTGTCCTAAGTAATTTTTGTAACCCCAAAGTCATAAAGATACTCTTTTGTATTTTCCTCTAGAAACCTGATGGTTATGCCTTTTTGTTCTGGTTTCTTGAGATGGGGTTCTTGCTTTGTAGTTCAGTCTGGGCTTGAAATCAATGTGTAGTATAAGCTGTCTTCTAACTCACAGTGATCCTCCTGCCTCAGCCTCCCAAGTGCTAGGATTACAGGCCTGCGCCACCACACCCAGCTCCATTATCCTTTCAATCATTTCTTCTAATCCCATTTTTTACCTCCTATATTTTCTGGGACTCCAGTTAAACATGTTAGTTTAAAATTGCCAGCCAGGCCTGGTGGCGCACGCCTGTAATCCCAGCCCTCGGGAGGCAGAGGCAGGAGGATCGTTGTGAGTTCGAGACCGCCTGGGCTACAAAATGAGCTCAAGGCCAGCATGAACTGCCTAGTGAGACCCTGTCTCAAAAAGACAAAAAGAAATTGCCTCATCTCAGAGTCTTCCTTAGTCTGTTTTTTTCCTTTACTTCAGTTTGAGTAATTTCTGCTAAGTATCTCAGGGTCACTGAGACAGGTGTCCCTCCTGTGTCCAGTACATTGAGTGAATTCATTTCATCTCCAACATTTCATCTGTGATACATTTTTTACCTCTTGCAATTCCATTTAATCTTTGTTTCTTACTTTCATACTGAGGATCAAACCCAGGGGCACTCTTACCACTGAGCTACATTCCCAGCTCATTTTGTGTTTTTTATTTTGAGACAAGATCTTAGCTGGGTGTGGTGGTGCACACCTGTAATTGCAGCACTCAGGAGGCTGAGGCGGCGATCGTGAGTGTGAACCCAGCCTGGGCAAGTAAGTGAGATCCTGTCTCAGAATGAAAGGGCTGGGGTGCAGCTCCATCTGCAGACCCTGCGGTCAGTCCCAGTGCGGTGCTGCCTCAGCTCACAAACACTTTTGCCTGCAGATAGTTCGGTTTGCAAACTGCACTGGATGCCAAGCACTGCCACAGCCATCTTTCTCACATGAGCACAAACATGACTGGCTTTTCCAAAATCTTAGGATAAATGAAGTTCTTGAATCGTGGAAAGGGGCAGGGAGGTGTAGTCCCCAGTAAGGACGCCAACACGTAGCAAATGTATTTCTTCAACAGAATAATAATGAATTAGTGGTCAGCCTATCTATCAACTTTTTAATGGTTTTGTTGTTGTTTAGGTGGAATCTCCAGTGATCTGTAAAATCTTAGATACAGCAGATGAAAATGGACTTCTTTCTCTCCCCAACTGAAGGATATTAAAGTTGAAGGGAAAAAAAGATGATTGCAAGTCATGATTCTTTCTGACCCTGTGTCTTATTAGAGTTCACCGCCTGGACCTCACTGAAGGACTGTATAAAAGGATTCTCAACCACTCTGAATGTATATGTGTATATAAGAGGTTATTGATAAACTTCTAAGATAGACATTTACTTTTTTCTTTCTTTGTATGTGTCATATAAACCGTGTTCTGTCTTTGCTTGGATAATGTGATTTCAAAATAAATCTCATCCAAGCAAATTAATGGGTCTAGCCCCTCTGAATGTTGTCGTTGTACTGAGTGAAAGATTTTTAAATTTATGTAAATTATAGTGTATATAACTAGCTAATGAAGTAAAGATAACCAAGAAATTGGTGTTAATTTAAATGAGAGACCGTGTAAAGTGTGTAAATTCTAATGCCTAAAATCCTTTCAGCAAATTTTTATATAACAGCTGCTGTCTGCCAGGCATTAAACTAGAAAATGGCACAAGGTAGAGCCTCACATGTGAATTTTCTTCACCGTTAATCTGCAGAAGCTCTTGCTTGTGCTAAGTTGCTCCTCCGTCAAGCTCTTACCTGTTCTCCTCCTTCCTCGTGTAAGTGTGTTTACTCCAGAGTGTGTGTCTGGTGCGGAGTGCTAACGATTCTCTGATTTTGAGTGGTTTGCTCTAACAAAGCACACTGCTCTGGCTGTCCGTCTCCCTTGCGTACTGCACATCCAGATGATAGTGCTGGACGGTTCTACAGCACAGTATTTATTTAAAGTGAATAATGTTACCCTGTAGTCAGTAGCAGATTATGCAGTCGCATTATTTTCTCGGTTGTCCCACTGCTCATGTTGGAATTAGCTGTCTGAACAGGGAACATGGCTGTGGGGCCGGAGGAAGCTCAGTAGCAGAGCACCTCACCAGCACGCACAGGGCCCAGGGTTCAGCCGCCAGGGCCACAAAGAGGGAAAGTAGCCATAAAATGGTCTTCCTCTTTTTGGTACTTGTGACCACACTAACTTGTGTGTTAGTTTAAGAAAAGCTGAACATAATTGACTATTTGGGGATTGTATGAAGATTTTAGTAGGAAGCACATACAAAGAGCATGCACTTTAAATTCAGACCTAGGTCCGAGTCCTTTGTTTAACCTACTGTCTATGAGGTAGGAAAAACAGGTTTTCCTACTCTCACATAGCGCAGAAAACTAAGGTTCACCAGAACGTGGGTGTTTTCCTCCCACTGCAGTAAACACGAAGGCGGCAGTTCTGGCCCTGTCTGCCTAGCATCCTGTCCCTCATCAGAAGGACTCGGCTCAACACTGCCCCCGTCTCAGAGGCCAGCTGCAAGTCTGCGCCTCCAGTCCTGACCGACCAGCTGTCCTTCAGGGCTTCCCAGGACCCCTCGTGAAGCTCAGCCGTGTGCCAGGAGAGCTTGCAGAGCGTGGGGAAGCACTTGGCTTGTAGGGAGTTGGTCAACGGCGCAGCTTCGGAACAGCCGGATCCAGGCGGCGTCACGCGGCAGGTGCGGGAAGGGGCCGCGGGCGCGGCGCTGACCAATGCACCTCGAAGGGTTTCTCGCGTGGGCGGCGCCCCCACGCCCCTTCGGTGTTTTACGCCGGGGCTGTGCGTGTCAGGTAACCTGGGAATGAGCACATCTCAAGCGTCGAGCGTTTCTGTACTGACGTCCAGACGCGCTCCCGGAGGCGAGCAGGGAGCGCGGGTTCCGTCCGGGGGCGGGGGGCTCCC
>NW_004955441.1:19560225-19565666 GCF_000276665.1 Chinchilla lanigera
GCTCCCACCCCGCTCCCTCCGGGGCTCCCGCCGTGGGGCGCAGCCCGTTCTCGGTCCTTCGGCGGCCGCCCTTGTTCTGTTACCCCATTCAAAGGGAAATTGACATGACGTGTGAAGAAAAGTGTAGATAATTTTTACAATTATTTACGCATCAAACAAAAATACTGTAATCTACAATGTTAAAAGTAGAAAACGTGAATGACCTATGGGGAAATCAAGATAACGTTTGCGTAGATCTGTTCATCACGTTAAATGTATAGTTAGTTTAGTATAATTACGGTAGAAACCTCCGCGACGGCTCGCAGGCGGGAAGACCTAGAACCCCGCGCGAGCGCCGTCTGCCCGCGGCTGCGCACATGCGCACGCGCGGGTCGGGCCGGGGATGCGCAGGCGCGCACGCGCGGGTCGGGCCTTGCGGAGCTGCTGCCTGCGGCCGCGCGTAGAACCCTGGAGCTCCCGCAGCGGCGGGGCGGGGCGCGGCTCCCGTCAGTTTATTGCGGAAACGCTGACACTCAGATTAATAGTCATATTTTAAAAGAGTGTTTCGCAGAACACGGCAAATGTTGCAAGGAGTGCTGGGTAAGCAGTGAGACGCCCTCTGAAGAGCGGAATGACCTGGAAGACACACAAGCGTGTTTCCACGCCCGGCGTCCTCACCGTGCTCAGAGGGGGTAAACTGTTACAATACCGTCTTCCTTTTGGCTAATAATGCCCCCAAAAAACGTGCCAACCAGAACAGACCCCCAGCTACGCGGCTGAAACAAGTACCTAATGAAGCCGAATTACTGACCTAGTAGCACCAAAGACTCAGGCCCTTTCCTCTAACAGGGAAATAAAAGTCGTCACCTCAACTCTGAACGTCACGCTCACAGGCAGAGCGTCGGGGGAAAATAAATACCAGCCACCCTGTCTTCTCAAACTCTACTCCTTCTGTAGCGTGTGCATTTTCATGTAAGTGTAGAAATAAGTTATCCGCCGGGCGTGGTGGCGTACGCCTCTAATCCCAGCACCCGGGAGGCCTGAGGCAGGGGCATCGTTGTGAGTTCGAGACCAGCCTGGGCTACAAAGTGAGCTCAAGGCCAGCCTGAACTGCATAGCGAGAGCAGGGGCATCGTTGTGAGTTCGAGACCAGCCTGGGCTACAAAGTGAGCTCAAGGCCAGCCTGAACTGCATAGCGAGACCCTGTCTCAAAAAGACAAAAAAAAAAAAAAAAGAAAAGAAAAGAAAAGAAAGAAAGAAAGAAGTTATGATGTTACATCTGATAATAAGCTATAGAGGTGAAAGTTTTCATAACGTGTTGCCGTGGTGACATGGCTTCAGAGAAAACCCATTTCTCCACTGCTTTTTTTATTTGCTTGGCGGGGGTGATTGAGAAGCAGACCGCTGCACTACAAGGGCGTCTTCATCTGGTGTGTGGGCTGTCTGAAAAGCAGGTTGTACACTAAGGCACATTAGAAAAGCTTCAGCACGTTTTTGTGTATTTTTGTACTGAAATATTACACAATATTACGCAGCTTTGTCACGGTTCCATAAGCCCTTCCTTGTGGTGCTGGGGCTTGTACCCCCGGCCTTGTAGGTGCTGGGCAAACGCTCTGCTCCGGAGCTGCATCCCCAGCCTTCCTGGTCCACGTGTTGCGTATGTTATTTCTCTTCCCAAAAAAGAGTGTAGTGTGTCTCCTTCCTCTGTTATACTCCCCGATTCCATGAACTGAGAATACTCCGGCTTGGAGGTACACTGAACTCCTCAAAAAGCCTAGCTTCCTTTTTTGCCTTCTTTGTGAAGAGCTCGACTCCCTCGTCTGATCTTCCTTCACAGTCATATTAATAAAAATTAAAAATAAAATTAGATTTTTATAATTTCTTTAACATCTGTTGTTCCTAAAGCCAAACACATAATGAAGAAGTCTTTACAAGCCCTTGCTACTGTGACACATTTTTGATTAATTAAATTTATTGGTACATTTTGGCTATACATAATGATCACATCTATCGTAGGGAATTTGTACCTGTACCTGACACATCTTGATTCTTCCTTTCCGCCATTTCCCCCACACCCTTCAACCCCTCTGCCCCTCCCTATTTGCAGAAGCTTAGCTGACTTACTGGGAAGTGTTTACCAGGTTATGAAGCCTTTCTGTACCTCTGCCACAGAACACGGCGTGAACGCCCTTTGGGAGCGCCTCAGCTTTGCAAGGTCTCGGCCTCTGAACAAGCTGTGTCCAGGAAGCAGCGGCTCTGCATGGAAATCAAGGCTCCTGCACTGAGAGCCCATGGAAAGACGCCCCCCTCATCAGCATGCTACAGGCAGAGGAAGGACCCGGAGAGCGTCCAAAGGGCGAACTCTCACTTGGTAGAACCCAGAGAAACACACTGAATTACCTCAGCACCAACTGAGTGGATTTACAAAGAAGCAGAATGTCTATTTATTTGGATGGGGCAGAGAAAACAACTAATTTGTCCAAAAGTAATCAAGAGATATTTTTAGTTTGGCAAAATTAATTTCAAAGGCATGAGATCCGAGGAGACTGCCTGTTAACTGCGTCTTGTGGAGAGTCAAATTTCCCCAAATCTCCACCTTTATTCAAATTGTCATAGATGGTACAGTAATTGCTGTCTCCTCCCTGCACCCTCCAGAGGCCAGTTACACCTTTTTCCTTCGATTCCTCTGTGGTTGCTGAAGGGTTTTGTCTCGGGGGCTTCAAACGGCAGCACAGTGAGCCAGGAATCCAATGAGAATGGACGCAGGTCATTGGGCAGCTCTGGGCAGCCAGGGGCCGCCCCTTGGGAAAGATACTCCATTCGACAGGAACCCAGAAGAAAGCAGGGGTGGCTATTCTGTTTGCAGACAAGGTGAACTTCAAACCAACAGCGATCAAAAGAGATAAAAAAAGAAAGTCACTGTATTCTTGTTAGTGGAAAACTGCAAGAGGAATAGAAAAAAATCATAAATATATATGCACCAAATGTAGGAGCACCCAATTATATAAGGCAAATTTTAACAGACATGAAAAATCCAATAAGTAATAACACAATTTTAGCAGGGAATTTTAATACCCCGTTGTCAGAAAGAGATAGATTAACTGGACAAAGTCTGCAAAGAAATAACAGAACTAAACCAAACATGAACAAATGGACTTAGTAGACCTTTACACAGTTTTCCACCCAACAACATTAGAATGCACATTCTTCTCAGCTAAACATGAGACATTCTCTAAAACAGACCATGTGCTAGCACATAGAACATACTTAAGTAAATGCAAAGGAATTTAACTTATCCCATGCATATTATCAGGCCATAGTGCAGTGAAACTGGAGTAAATGATAAAAGAAATCACAAAAGCTCCATAAACACATGGAAATTAAATAACATCCTCCTGAACAACCAGTGGGTCAGAGAAGAAATTAAACACTATTTACAATCAAACAAAGATGCAGATGCAAATTACCAGGACCTGTGGGATGCAATGGAAACAGTCCTCAGAGGGAAATTTATAGCAGTGCATTCCCACAACAGGAAAACAGAACGAACACAAATAAACAACCTTATCTTACACCTCAAACTTCTAGAAAAAGAAGAGCAAGTTAATCGCAAAGCCCAAAGAGGGGAGGAAATTATAAAGATCAGAGCAGAAATTAACTCAATGGAAACTAAGAAAACAATACAAAGAATTAATGAATCAAAGAGTTGGTTTTTGAAAAAATAAATAAAATTGATAAACCCCTAGCCAACCTTATCAAAATGCAAAAGAAAAAACTGAAATCCATGCAATAGGGATTGAAAAGGGTGATATCACTATGGATCCTATAGAAATTCAGAAGATCATCAATAGCTACTTTGAAAATCTTTACTCTCATTGGATGGAAAATGCAGAATAAATGGACAGATTCCTAGATACATATAAATTACCAATGCTGATGAAGAAGATATGAAAATCTTGAAAAACCCAGTATCAGCCAATAAAATTGAAAATGTGATTAAAAAAAAAAAAAGCTTACCAACAAAAAAAGCCCAGGTCCTGAAGGATTCAGAGCTGAACTCTACAAGAAATTTAGAGAATATTTAATACCAATTCTTCTCAAACTCTTTAAAGAAACAGAAAGGGAAGCAATTCTCCCAAATTCATTCCTGGAGGCAAGTATTATTCTGATACCAAAACCAGAAAAAGAACTAACCAAAAAAGAGAACTATAGGTCAATCTCCCTAATGAACATAAATGCAAAAATTCTCAATAAAATACTAGCTAATAGAATGCAGCAAATCATCAAGAAGATAATACACCATGACCAAGTGGGATTCATCCCAGGAATGCAGGGATGGTTCAATATATGCAAATCAATCAATGTAATACACCATATCAACAGAGCTAAAGACAAGAATCACGTGATCATCTCAATAGATGCAGAAAAAGTTTTTGATAAAGTCCAACACTTATTCATGATAAAAACCTTACAGAAAGTTGGCATAGGTGGACTTTACCTCAATCTGATAATAGCCACGTATGACAAACCAAGAGCCAGCATCATACTAAATGGACAAAAACTGAAAGCTTTCACTTTAAAGTAAGGAACAAGACAAGGATGTCCACTCTCACCACTCCTACTCAACATAGTTCTGGAGACACTAGCCAGAGCAATTAGACATGAGAGATAAATAAAATGAATAAAGATAGGAAAGGAAGAAGTGAAATTATCTTTATTCACAGATGACATGATACTCTACATAGAAGACCCCAAAAACTCCATCAAAAGACTCCTAGAATTAATCAGCAAATTTAGTAGCATAGCTGGTTACAAAGTTAACACTCAAAGATCAATAGCATTCCTATACACAAACAACAAACATACTGAAAGAGAAATAAGGGAAACATACCTTTCACAATAGCATCCAAAAAACTGAAATACTTAGGAATCAATCTAAGAAGTAAAAGATCTATAAGTGAAAATTACAGTACTCTAAAAAAAGAAATTGAAGAGGATTTCAAAAAATGAAAAGATATTCCTTGCTCATAGATAGGAAGAAGAAACACTGTGAAAATGGCCATACTCCCAAAATTGTTATATAGATTCAATGCAATTCCACTGAAAATACACTTCACAAACCAAGAGAAAATATTCCTAAAATTTGTCTGGAACCAGAAGAGACCCAGAATAGCAAAAGAAATCCTGGGCAACAAAGCCAAGGCAGGAGGTATCACAATCCCTGATTTGAAATTAAACTACAAAGCTACTGTGATAAAGTGAGCACGGTATTGGAAAATAAATAAATAAATAAATAAATAAAAATAAACAGACCTGAATATCAATGGAACAGACTGGAAGATGCACACACAACCACAAAGACATTCAGCCACCTTTTCTTTGACAAAGGGGCCAAACAGGTTCACTAGAAGAAAGACAGCCTCTTTAATAAATGATGCTGAAGGGCTGGGGATTTAGCTCAG
>NW_004955441.1:19568066-19580197 GCF_000276665.1 Chinchilla lanigera
TTTACACGCATGAATTTGGTGATCAGAATGACTGATCTGAGAACAATATGCAGTATAAGAACCATTGTTGAACTCCTACCATCTTGTATGGTAAAACTCTGCATCACTTCCAATTTTTTTTTAAATTTTTAATTTTTTTTTTACTTGCTACTGTCTTTGATTGTTTGATCACTCTTATTTCTAGTGGACTGAGCAACTTCACTGAAGATAACAGTATATAATACAGCCACCACTGTAAATTTCTATCATTTTGTTTTAAGGTCGTGTATCCTCTATGTTGTTTTTGTGTTGTTTTGATTTTGTCTTCATTGTTGTTTTGTCAGTTTCTTAATTTTTAAAATTAAAAAAATATATGATCATTTCAATAGATGCAGCATGTGACAAAGTCCAGAACCCATTTATGATTTTTAAATCCTGCATAAAATTGGAATAGGCAGCCTTTATCTCAACCTGATAAAAGCCATCTCTGACAAACCAACAGCTAAATCGTACTAAATAGAACAGAACTGAAAGCTTTCACTCTAAAATCAGAAAGAAGATAAGGATGTCCACTACCACCACTCCTATTCAATATAGTTCTGGAAAAGTTATCCAGAGCAATTATACAAGAGAAAGAAATAGAGAGAAATAAGGGTAGAAGAGGAAGAAGTTAAATTATCATTGTTTGTGGATGACATGATACTTTACATAAAAGACCCAAAAACTCCACCAAAAGATTTCTAGATTTAATAACCAAATTCAGTAATGTAGCTAGATACAAAGTCAATGCTCAAAAATCAATAGCATCCCTGTACACAAACAACAAACTCACAGAGAAAGAAATTATAGAAAAAACACATTTTACAATTGCATCCAAAAAAAATGAAATACCTAGGAATTAATCTAAGGAAGAAAGTACAATATCTCTATCATAAAAACTACAGTACTCTTGGGGCTGGGGATTTAGCTCAGCGGCACAGTGCCTGCCTGGCAAGCGCAAGGTCATGAGTTCGATTCCCGGTATCAGAAAAAAAAAAAAAAAAGAAAAGAAAACTACAGTACTCTGAAAAAGGAGATCAAAGAGGATATAAGAAAATGGAAAGATATCCCTTGTTCTTTGGTAAGAAGAACCAATATAATGAAAATGGTCATGCTTCCAAAACTGTTATATAGATTTAATACACTTCTGATCAAATACCAATACCATTGTCACAGAATTAGAGACAACAATCCTAAAATTCATTTGGAACCAGAAGAGATCTACAATAGCAAAAGCAGCTCTGAGCAACACAGGCAAGGGAGGGGACATCACAACCCCTGACTTGGAATTATACTACAGAGCTACTGTGATAAAAACAGCATGAGCCCAGGCGTGATGGTGCCGCCTGTAATCCCAGCACTCAGGAGGCTGAGGCAAGAGGATTATCATTAGTTCAAGTACAGCCTGAACTACAGAGCAAAACCTTGTCTCAAAAACAAACACAACAAAAACACAGCATGGGGAAAAAAAAACAGACCTGAGGATCAATGAACATTTTAGAAGATGCAGAAACAATTCCAAATACACTCAGCCACTTTATCTTTGACAAAGGAGCCAAGGGCCAGGGTTATAGCTCACTGGCATAAGCGCCTGCCTGGCAACCACAAGGTCCTGAGTTCGGTACCAAAGAAAACCAAAAAACAGACAAAAGAGCCAAAGACACTCACTGGAAGAAAGACAGCCTCTTGAATAAATGGTGCTGGAAAAACTGGCTTCCACATGCTGAAGACCAGAACTGGGCCCCGGCCACTACAACAGCTCCCCTTTTCTCAGGCCTCCAGTCTACCAGCCTTCTCACTGTCCCTCAGAGAAATGGGTTTCTGCCACAGGGCCTTTGCCCTGCTGGCCCCTCTGCCTAGAATGCTCAGTAATTCTCACTGAACAAGCTACAAAGGCTGATCACACATATGGTGTGTTTGTCTTTACTTTTTTCTGTTTGTAAACAACCTTTGTTTGCTCTTTTACCTTATGAACTACATGTGTGTAGTGAACACTGTGTACACTCCTTATGGGACGTCGGTGCACAACGCCCCGTAATTCCTTGATCCTTCCCCACCCCCTCCCCCGCCCACAGCCCCCTACTCAGCCCTGACCCCTTCCTTGTTCGCTGCACGTCTGCAGCACGCAGTGCTTAGTCCTGTGCGGAGCTGGTACACGCACACGTGTGAACATCACATTGTCTCCCTGGTGTAAGACTATATATATATTATATAAAAAAGATAGCTAACATAGTTAAACTACTAATTTCTCTCAGTTCATTGAGAAGAAAGGTTTTGCTAATGTTGGTGGAAGTGCAGACTGGTGCAGCCACTGTGGAAATCAGTGTGGAAATTCCTCAAAAAAATTAAAACTAGAGGTTCTGTTTGACCTAGGTATTCCCCTTCTTTGGTATCTTCCCCAAACAATTAAAAGCATCATACCACAGTGATGTATGCACACCCATGTTTCCAGCGGCACGGTTTGTGATGGATAAATCTTGGAAATAACTTAAACGTCCATCAACCAGTGAAGAGATAAAGAAGATGTGGCGTTTTTAATATATAATGGAGTGCGGAGACAGTCCCATCTAAATGGATCCACCTTGAGACCACACTCTTAAGTGAAATAAATCGGACACGCATGTTTAAATACCGCATTGTTTCTCTGGTGTGAGAAAACAAAAGTGTAAATAAGGACCAAAATGTATAATAGATACTGGGAAACGGGAATAAAGTCCTCAAATGAGGAGGGGGTCAGTGGAGGGGGGAGGAAGAAAGGAAGGAAGGGACAATGACAAAGGAATAGAGGAAAGAAACTCTTGTAAATGGGGAGAAGGGTTGGCGGGAGGGGAGAGGAACAGGAAAAAAGAAGAAGCAAGCGACCTCACGTACAGGTACAAACTCCCTATGGCGAATACCATCATTATCTATATCTAAATTGTACCAATCAAAAGCAAAATTTAAGTTCATAAATTAAGGAGAATATTGTAGCAAATTTTTTTAAAACTTGTAAATTGGAGACAAATGTTTGCTGCAAGAGAAATTTATACATTTTATAGGCTTACATGCTTACATTACGAAAGAGAAAAGCTGTTGGTGAGCATGGTAGTATCCACCTGGAACTGTAACCCTGCACTCTAGAGGCTGTCAGTGAAAAAATAAGATCACGTGTAGAATTTGCTCTGATGTTATCTCTTATTTATTTAATTACTTTTTGGTTTTTGGTTTTTCTCCGGTACCCGGAATCGAACTCACAACAGTGCGCTTGCCATGCAGGCCCTGTGCCGCTGAGCTAAATCCCCAGCCCTGATGTTATCTTTTAAATAGTATTAGTGTAGCCTTGGTTTCATTCTTCTTTTTTTGTTTTGTACCGGGAATCGAACCCATGACCTCAGGTTTGCCAGGCAGGCACTTATGCCACTGACCTATACCCCCAGCCCTGGGTTTCATTCTTGACACTGATATTTAGCAGATGTATTTTAACCCCCAATGACCTTGGGATGTGTATGTGCTTGTGTGTGCAACCCTGTTGATCTTGTTAAACTGGAATGAGGATGCCTTAGCATTTCTATTTCATTGAGTTTTTTGAGGTTTAGTACAATCAGCTATTTTTCTGTAGTCCTGCTAAATATAAAATCTTATTGCTGTGCATAAAATTAAGTATATACACCTAAACATTTGTTTTCTAACTATATGCATTCAATGTTCTAATTTTTCATTGTATTTGTTGGGTTTTTTTTTAGACAGGGTCTTACTATTTAGTTCCCGGCTGTCCTCGAACTCACTGCATAGCCCATTCTGCTCTCAAACTCAGAATGAGTTTCCTGCCTCAGCCTTCAAGGTGCTGGGATTACAAGTGTGCACCATCACACCCAGCTCATTTCTGTTCTCTTGATCCGTCCTGGACTTACAGGATTCTAGAGTCCCTGCTTTGACTGTGTTCCTGATTCCTTATTACTAACAAATTGTGCGTGGTTAGTTTTGCTGTTTTTGACGTGTCTTATTTCGTTAAGACTCTGCGCCCAATCTTCCAACAAAATCCCAACAAAATCCCATGCTCTGTAGAAGAAAAATGCGAAACACTCCTCACCGCGCTTCACCGACGTCGCACTTCTCTGCTGATCTCCTTAGAGGCGACACACACCTGCCTTCCTCGGGCCTTTACTCCAGCCGGAGGCACGGCGACCGGCAGCGGGACGCGGCCGCTCACCGCCTTGGCGCTGCTCGGCCGTCTAAGAGGCACCTCGGCTTCCCCGGCCGCTCTCTTCGAGGGCCATCACCCCTCTGCCCCTCGGTCCGGCCGCCTTCCGCCTGGGCGCTCGCCCCCAGCCTCACTGCCACGGCCACGCGTGCTCGCAGAGCTCGTCCGCTTCTGCCCGCCTCCCTGCTGTTTGTTCCTGGCAGCAGACCTTGCTGACTCTTGCACACCGCCCGCTTTGTGGCCCTGGGTGTTGAAGCCAGGGCCTTCCCCAGGCTACGAGCCGCCTCTGGGTTCTGTTCCCAGCTCTGCCTGTTACTTCAAGGGTTTCTGTCTTTCACAAGTGAATTAAACGTTTTCATTTTCAATTGTTTTTACTTCTGCAGTCCTCCTTGGTATTTCCTATTCCTTTTCGCGCATTTCTACTTTTCACTGTTTTATGGAACTTTCCTCAGATTATCTGCTGCGCCAGCCTGGGGGAAAAGCACAGCAAGGTACAGAGCACCAAGCACAGCCTCCTGAGCGGTCGCAGAACTCGCAGGTCTAGAGCGGCTCCCCGGCTTCCCTTTGCCTGTCACGCGTGTATGCTCACGTGCACCCGCGAAATGTTTCACCCGATTTCCAAAACCCTCTGTTCTTCCCCGCTGTCCTACACGAAATGTCCTTGCTTGGGTGAACCTTGTCATTTCGTTCTGCGGTTACAGAGCACCTACCTGGGATTTGTCTGACTGAGCTAGCAGAACGAGGGACATGGCTGTGGAAGTGACTGGCCTGACTTTGCATCCCGCCTGTGCAGCGGAGTGCGCGTGCTTTGCCGCACTGCAAGCGAGAGCGGGAGCGTGCCGCCCTTCCTCGTGAGTACCGGTACCACGGCCGCTGATGTCTGTGTAAACGCGAGGAGGAAGAGGGCCCTGCGCGGAGCCGGCTGGGACTCAGGGTCACTCGGCGCAAGCACTTTCCAGACTCCCCCGAACATTCTCAACGCAAAGGGCCAACAAAAGCAAAACACACGGTGCCGTATTTTTCAGGAGCCGAGTTTGGTGTCAGTCCCTTGCTCTGGACGTGTCGGGGGGCTTGTGGTAGCGGCAGCGGCAGTAACAGTAGGTGGATGGTAACTTAAACAATGTGTCCATAAAGTCCAAAGTCCTACAAAAGCTTTCTGACTCCCTCGGTTCCTGCTGTGGCCCCAGCAGTAGCCCCGGCAGCGGGAAGGCCGGGAGAGTTTGTCGGGGGATCTTTCCTTGGTGCTCTTGTTCATAAGCCCTGCCCAACCAATGACTGTGATGATACATAATCTGTATTAAGTTCTTTCCTTCTTATAGTAATCATTTTTTACTAAAATAAAATTCCCAAGTTTTCTATATTTTTGCAGGTTAACCTCATTTTAAGGAAGTTATTGACATGTCGTTTAGGATTCTGTCCTTTGGGTAAAAAAAGTCTAGTACTAAAACCTTTGAATTAACTATTTTTGGTTAGTCTCTGCATATGCTACAGAATGTAGTCAGACAAGTTATTCCACCTTCATATTTTATTACTGACCCCAGAGCTTTTGCACTGGGCGGCACCCTCCCTCCCAACCCGCTCTTATCTTGAGACAAGGTCTGAAGTCACTAGGTGGCCCCGGCTGAGCTTCAACTTGCCATTCTCTTGCCGTGGCTTCCAGTCCTACGACTGCAGTTATTTTATCTGTGAGGAAAATAACCTCCTCTCCACCCACCCCAGGTTCAACGTACCTACTGCACAAAAACCATTACTACCAGGCTCTGACGTTTATTAACTAACTGGACAGGAAAGTCACCATACTGAACGCTGATGCTCAAGGTGCTAGGGTTTTCCATACTTTTATTTTCCAAGCTTTATTTTAAAAGTACATTAAAAGGATCAGAATTACAAATCTAGCCTGTTAACATAAGAACAATTATAAAATGTTTTAAAGACATCACATACTTTGCCTCGTAGTAAAGCATCAGGAGAACAGCGGTACCCTGCAAACGAACCGGATCCAACTCAACTCTTGTTATGTTTTTTCACCTCATGACTTTGAGTTCTCGTTGTAGCCCTTATGAAGAAACAAGTTACATACGTCTGTCTACACCTACACGGCTACAGGCATAGATAAACATGTGTAACTGTGAAGAGACGAGTCATATCTATGTACATGTAGATACGGAGCGGAGCTGAGAACCCAGCCCACTATGTGTTTCGTGAAGTTAAATCGATGACTTCTTACTGAGCATAAGGAGAGTAAACACTGTGTATGTGCGTGCCTAGTTTTCCTCATGCTGTAATTTTTACCTCCCAAAGCTGGGCCCCATGCTGATCCAATCATCTCAAACTAAAGGTCACACAGAAAACCTCACATTTGAATTTTTAAAGTAGAAATTACTGTTGTTATAACCTTTTATTAAATCACATTTGAAATGCCTGTCCAAAAATATCTATCTAGTTATCTGTCTACATACACATATGTACGTATGTGCATCTTAAAAAGTGTGAGATATCTTCTTGATTAATGTTATTGATTATGAAGTTGTCTGGCTTATTGAAATAAATGCTAGGTTTTGAATTAAGAAAAAGTCTAATTTTTTTTTTTTTTTTTTTTGGTACCAGGAATCAAATTCCAGATCTTGCGCTTGCCCAGGAGGTCCTGGCGGCTGAGCTACACCCCCTGCCAAGAGTCTAATTCTTAATTTGCCACAACTCTTCGAATGCTCTCGGGACAGGGTATTATACTTCTGCGTTCTTTGTGAAAGGGAAGTAATACACAACGTACCCCACGGGAGACTATAAATGACAATAGTGCGGTGTTAAAAATACAAAACCACAACTGAGCAGGTAGTAGGGACTTCCAAAAATAGCTCTCGACTACAAAAAAAGTGAGAGGGTGATTATGCTCTCTTCGGTTACAAAATTTGATAGCAAAAATAAAAGAAGAAAGGGAGAGAATGGAGGGAGGGAGAGAAGGGACAGACGGTCTTGAAGGCGAATTTCGTAACAAAATAAAGCCTACACCTCACGCGTAATTCTCAGAAGCACAAACGACTGCCGAAGACGAGGCAGCAGCCGCCAGCTGAGGCGAGCAGAGGTCGCGTGGCAGGTCTGAGTGTCCCCCGCCTCCCGACCTCTGCGGGCCCGCCCAGGGAGGCTCTGCCCACCGAGCCCTGGCGCTCCAAGGGACAGATAGATACCTCCTGAGGTGCAGGAACAATTCTCAGATACCGCGGTTCATAAAGACAGGTTTTGTAGCTTGGTGCTTGAGTCTAGCAGTTACAGTTCCAAAATTCTAGTGAGTTCAAATCCTCTGTAATGAAAATACTTATAAATTAGAAATGAGTTCACAGTTGTTACCGTAGGCATCACAGAGAATATAACAGAATTAGTTTCAGGTGTGGAGATGCTGAGTCTTTTTGCCCATTTCCAGTTTAAGACTAGTGGGAGAAATAAAACAATCTGAATACAGATCACCTTGAGAATTTTTCCACCATAGTAATACATAAATAAACACAAAAGTGAGTCATTTCTGAAGAGTTAGTCAAGTGGTTACTAAACTTTTCTCATGCAGAAGGAAAACATAAAACCCTCCCAATCTCATCGCTATGCCTTTTTAAGGCGAGAATAAAGATTTCTCAGTGCATGACAGCCACTCCCGCACCTGCAGCACACACACCCTCTCCTAAGACGGCAGCGTCGCTCCTGCTCGCAGAATAGCGCCCCCTGCTGCAGAGGCCGCCCTCCGTGCCAGGAGTCTCCACAGGCCATTCCAAACTTGTAACAAGCAAAAACATCTTTCTTTTAGTAAAATAATTACACAGCTACTCAACTGACACAAAATTAAAATGTCTGTAATAAGAAAGGGCCGGACTGGGGCTCGAACTCGGTTGTAGAACACTTACCCAGCATGCATGAGGCCCTGTGTTCGATCCCCAGTACTGCAAAGGGAAAGGAAAAAGGAAAGGAAACGTGGACACACGGTAACACCGTGCCTTAGTTGCCTATCTTTCGAAAGGAAAATACCTAGTGCCTGTTTGACCATTTGGGGTAAGAACAGAAATATAGGAAATCTATTTCTGATGAACAATGTTATTTGTTCAAATCAATCTGCTACCCAAAAAGTGAATTATTCTTTATTTCAGTAGTTCAAATAATCAAATTTTATATTTTATAAAAATAACACCCTAGCAAAAATCATACCTTAAAATTCTTTTTTAAAAAATCTAGCCAGAGCTGAGGGTGTAGCTCAGTGGTGGCATGCTCAGCATGCATGAGGCTCAAGGTTCAATCTCAAGCACCAAACAAGACAAAATGAACCACACACACACACACACACACACACACACGCACACACACCTCCCCAAACCGAAAATCCAGCGGAGATGCACTTTGCAGACCCATAAGGCTGACTCGGTGGACTGCAATCGATGGATTTTCTACCTTGACACAGGGTCTTCATTCCTAGCAGCTATTTAAAGGTTCAGTACAAAAGACTGGGTATAGGTCGGGTGAAAATTTAAATAAACTTTTACACCAAATCTTCAAATGTCAGGAAACTATAAAGCAAATCAAGACACCAATACTTTAGACAAAAGAAAATCTTAATCTCCCAAATCTTCAAGCTTTGATCTGCCACTGGTCTCAAAAAATATTTAATATTCAATCAGCATTAGGAAGAAAAACCACTTGTGCATGGCTCCCCGGCTCCCGTGCTTTAGACAGAGGGCGCGGGAATGGGCTTGGCGGCCGTGCTGCCGCGCCCCTGCGTTAGGTCGGTGGTGGCGTGGTAGTGCACGGCGATGTAGGAGCTGACCGGCGGCAGGCCCGCGGGGCTGCTCCCCTCCCGCGAGGGGCTGCTGTGGTAGACGCTGTAGTACGGCTCCATCCGCGTGTTGATGGGCGTGGAGCAGCTCTGACCGCAGGGCTGGTGTCCCGCTGAGACCTTGGGGCTCACCACACTGTCCTTGGAGTGACTCGGGCCACAGGCCTGGTCCGCAAGTCTCCTCTGCGCCTTCGGAGATAACATGTAGGCAGAGTTTGTTTCGTGGTGGGAAGATTTGTTTCTGTTGACTTCGAGGTTCCCTTTGCCCACGGCTCGCAGTCGCGTCTTCTGCTTGCGGCAGCAAAGAGCCACGCCGGTGTGCTGCAGGCACCACAGCACTCGCCTCCTCAGCCCTGCGCTGTTCCGAGAATATATGAAAGGGTTTAAGCCCGACTTCAGAAATATAAGGGTAAATCCAAGCAGTTCGAACTGGTAGAAGATGAAACTGCCCCTGCTGGACAGAACCACCTGCAGCAAGGCAATCCCCAGCGGAAGGCAGCACACCAGCACCGACAGCACAATGACCACACAGGTGAGCACGGCTTTGGAATCCTTGGCCGTGGACAGGTTGATGGCCGAGGCCAGCTGCAGCCGGCTGGCCGCGGGGGCTGGCGGCTGGCCGGGGCTCTTGGCGCGGCCGTGGGTCGGAACGCGCGGCAGTTTGTTGTAGGTCTGGTTCCTGTACAGAGCCGGCACGGTACGCTGGAGCGGGGCTCCCCCCGCCTTCACAGGGGCCCCCGCGAAAGGCTGTGGCCGGCCCGCGTCCGCGGTGAGGACGGGGGGACACTTCCTAGCCTGCGCGTTCTTCCGCAGGGTCTGAGCAATCATGATGTAAGACACCGACACCACCGTGACGCAGAAGCTGAAGTCCACCATGTAGAGAGACAGGATGGCTCTGCCTTCCCGGGCCACCAGACTGGACATGGGCAGGCAGAGGTGGGACTTGCCTGTTTTCAGGGTGCCCAAGGTGGCCAGCGTGAAGCTGGTGGCCCAGAGCAGCAGGGTGAGGAGCACGGTGCAGGGCAAGGAGGCCGTGCGGTCGGGCTGCCGCCCGAGCACCATCCGCAGCCGGTGCAGGGCGATCACGGCCACCGTCTTGAGCGACATGATGGTGAAGCCTGAGCTGGTGAGGTGGAAGGTGAAGCAGAAAGCGTCGGGGATGCCGCCGGCCCGGCTGGCCAGCAGCACGAAGGTGAACATGGGGGCCGTCACCCCACAAATGAAGAGGTCGCAGAAGGACAGGTTCAGAATCAGGAAGTCAAAGTTGGTTCTGAATTTCCTGAAGGCTGGGTCGAAGAACGACAGGAAGACAATGAAGTTGCCGTAGGAGCCCAGGCAGAAGACGAGGGCGAGCAGGAAGGCACAGGTCCCCAAGGTGGCCACGTGGATGAGGTCCTGGAGCTGCCCGTGGACAGCCGTGCCGTTGTCCCCCTGCGGGCGCGGCGCCTGTGCGGAGCTGGCGTTGGGCGCGTCCTGCAGGGCGGCGGTGGAGTTCATCTTCAGGGAGACCGGGCTCGGCCTGCTCCTCTCCAGGACAGCGGGCGCAGGGCCAGCGCCTCAGCTCCCAGGCGCGCCGCGGACCAGGCGAGCCTGCAGACACACCCGCAAGGAGAGGCGTCAGGGTCCACGACAAGGAATCTGCACAGCCACGTTATTTTCTTACGAAAAGTGAGAAGGTTTCAGCTACGTCCAGGTATACGGAAACCATCTCCTCCTCACACAGTTTAACACACACACAAGTACACACACTTCACAACCTGCTCATCCAACTAATACTGAGTCCTACGACATAGCAGCTTCAAACACGTTTATGTTATCACCCGAAAGCCATGTGGAAAAGTTTAAATATCCGCGGGAGGGCAGAGTCCCGCGCTTTACCCCCGGAGATGCCCATTGAGAGTGTGCAGATGTTTCTTTTAGAGACATTTCTGTGGTAGGCACTGGAAATCAGAGGTCACCGTCTAGCTGGAGGAGACGTATCTGTGTATTTGCAGCCTAACGCGGCCGTTGGGTGCTTCCAAAGCAGGCAGAGGCGAGCCAGACCCAGCTGGGGAGGCGCCGGAGAGCACCAGCACGGGGACAGGGAGGGCAGGGGCAGGCGGGGCGCCCGGGAGGAGGGAGGGGGTCTCTGCGGCAGGGGCACCCGGGCGGCTCAGGGAGGCAGGCGGGAACTGCTGAGGCAGGGCGAGGCCCTTCCCCGAGGCCTTGGGGCAACAACCCCACTTCCTGGCCTGGTGCCGCAGGGCCTTCTCCTGTTGCTGAGACAAGACACCAGATACTCAGGATTGGAGCAGGAAAGGGTTACTGTGGCTCACCCTCTCTACAGGTTTCGGCTCCTCCTTGTCTGCCCCAAGGCAGGGTGGCAGGGCGCGGGGCACCCCGGGCAGACACAGGGCACGGCAGGCAGAAGGCGGCCAAAGCAGCGAGCAGCCCTTTCTGTCCCTTACATTCCGTCCGGGCCACCTGCCCTTAGGGCGGACAGGACCTCTGCTGTGGTCACTGCAAGGAACTGCCCACAGAATTCCTCCGTGCCTGTTTGTTTTAGCATATCAAGCCGAGAGTTGATGCGATGGCTTTAGAAGTGAGTCGTGTTCATAGCCCAGGAATAACTGTCTCCCGGCTGGGGTCTGGGCATCTGGGGTTGTCCTAGGCACTTCCCACTACCCACACCCAGAACTACGCAGACCAACCAGTGGACTAGCTCAGTACTCACACACCCAATCCCAGCGTCACACCCCCGACCCCAGCCTCACACCCCCGATCCCAGCCTCACACCCCCGATCCCAGGGTCACTCCCGATCCCAGCATCACACACCCCCGATCCCAGCGTCACACCCGATCCCAGCGTCACACAACCCTGATCCCAGGGTCACACACCCGATCCCAGCGTCACACACCCCTGATCCCAGAGTCACACCCCCGATCCCAGCCTCACACCCCCGATCCCAGCGTCACACCCGATCCCAGCGTCACACACCCCCGATCCCAGCGTCACACCCGATCCCAGCGTCACACAACCCTGATCCCAGGGTCACTCCCGATCCCAGCGTCACACACCCCCCATCCCAGCCTCACACCCCCGATCCCAGCCTCACACCCCCGATCCCAGCGTCACACCCGATC
>NW_004955441.1:19582751-19584749 GCF_000276665.1 Chinchilla lanigera
GAGGCCTGGGCAGGGGACATCCAGACACAAGCCACACACCTGGGAAAAATTTTTTACTTGGTGTATCTCCTTCTCCTCCCAGCTTGAGATTTCTTGGCTAGCTGTGTATCTCCCTTTGGAAGAACCGCTGTGAAGGACACTTGTGAAGATAAAAATCAAAGTAATAAAGGGTGTTTGGAATTGTATTTGAACTTACAAGGTGCAAAGTATGACTTTAAGGCAGAGGGGTGCCGAGCATGCCAGTGGCCCTGGGTTCAATCTCTGGGGAATGTGGGGTTTGGGCAACAGGGACATGAAAGAAGAGGAAAGAAGTCACTCGGTAAGACTAAAGTAAGTAAATACAAGCTTCCATTATTGCAACAGGGGTCAGGGATATAGCTCAGTGACATAAAACCTGCCTGGCAAATGCAAGGTCCGAGTTCAATTCCTGCTACCAAAAAAAAAAAAAAATTAACATCCATTCCTGCAACAGAAATCCGCTGTGAGGAAGCAGGAGGCACACGCTCCTCCCACACCTTCCCTCAGCCGACAGTACCATGCACACACTTGCGCTACACGCTCTAAGTACGGGGTGATTGAGAAACCACCTCCACTTCACAAGAACAAACTTTCTGCTCTTTCTTGTTTTTCTTAACCTCCTTTTCCTGGATTTTGCAATGAAATTGAATGCACGCTCACACAAATCTTCCACCTGTCCCAAATCCCAAGGGCCTGTGTGGCCCGGCGCCCACCCGCGACCGAGCGGCTTCCAGCAGGACAGACCCACTCACTCAGCGGTGTGCCCCAGGCAACGGAGAAGCGTCTGCTTCCACCCAACATTCTAGGGCAGCCAATGGCACCGCGAGGGCAGGGCTGATGCCAGGGTATGTGACCCGAGCTCAAGCCGAGCCCCACAGGCCTGCGGCTGTCACCCTGGTCACCCACGCAGGATTAGGCCACGTCAGTGAGCGGTTCTGGGAGCCCCGGAAATGGCTGCGGATGGATTACCCGGAACAGTCTCTCGGCAAGTGAGTGTCAGACAAGCACCGTCCTGAGAGCCCCACACGGCTAACCGTGTCTGTCAGGGAAGAGGGCAGCCACCGCCGCAGCCTGCACGGCCGCACTGCACAGACCACGACAGCACCGTGACTTTGTCCCCTGGGAGGTATTTTGCACCAACTCTCTCTCACTTTCCTTTAAAAGTGTTCTATAGGAGAGAAAAATACAAACTGTGAACTTGTTTCCTGATGACTGGAATAATGAGTGGCTCTGATGATTTTCAAATAAAGATTGTACACTTATTTCTGAACCCCTTCGGTATCTTTGTAGTGAAAAAGAAACGTTAACTAGAAGGTTGGGGTTAATTTATGAAAAGTGGGAGGAAGACTCCACCTGAGGAGGCAGGGGGAGCGGGCAGACACAAGTGCCGCAAAGCAGGGCCACTAGCAACGACAAGGTGGGAGACCCAAGGCCTGGACATAACCGGGAAGGAGCGCTCAGGGGGACGAGCCGCGGCCCCAGCTTTAGTCACGAAGGAGTGGAAGAACAGAATTTGGAGGTACTGAGGGGCAACTTTCCCTTTGTTTACAAACGCGTATTTTTTCAATAAACTTTAAATTTTTCAATACATTTTAAAAGTAAAGAATTCTAGGCCGAGCACGGCGGCACGCCTGTAATTTCAGCACTTGGGAGGCTGAGGCAGGAGGGTCGCTGAGTTTGAGGCCAGCGTGGGCCACATAGTGAGTTCAAGGCCAGCCTTAACTGCAGCGAGACCTTCTCCCAAAAAGACAACAAACAAAACCCCCAAAAGTAAAGAATTCTAGGGCCCAGTAACGGGAATATACTCCTCACTATTACCATCAGCAGTGTCCTCTTGGCTCTCCACTATTAGCTTACTAAATACTCGGAGCAGAAACAGCGAAAGATCTCCGTCTCGTAAGGGGGAAACTGAGTCACAGGCCCTCCGCTAAAGGGGTGGAGCTGGGATTAAGCGGCTCCCCTTCGAAGCCCGCGCCCCTA
>NW_004955441.1:19585598-19631780 GCF_000276665.1 Chinchilla lanigera
CTCCGCGGCCAGGGCCGGCTGGGGCTCAGCGCGCGGCGCGGCCCCGCAAGCGCGAGGCCCTGAGTTCGATTCCGGCAGCGGGAAAAAAAGCAAGAAGCTCTGCGCAGCGGCAAAACCTCCAACACGCTGCTAGCAGTCGGAACCTCGGGTCCTAGAAACCGCCCGCAGGAGCGAGACCTGTGAGCGCCGCGTGGGGTCCGCGGTGAAAATCCCACGACAGAAACGACCCCGCGCCGCCCGCCACAGCACGGCGGCCGCTCCAAGCCGAGGCCTTGCCCGTCCGCCTGAGGCCCCGGCCCGGACTGCACACTGCAGAGCGCCAGCCCGAGCGGAAGCCCGAGGCACACGCGAGGGGCCGGCGCCGGACGCGCTTCGCGGCGGTGAGTCCCGCGCGGCGTTTCACGGGGAAGCTGAAGGTACGAATCACGCAGTGTGGGGCCTCGCCACTCACAAACACGGGTCTGAGCAGCAGACAGCGTGAGCGGGAAACACTGCGGAACTGACGCGTCCACACCCCTGCGTGACTCGGGTGCACCCCCTGAAAACGCGCCTTGGGCAGCCTTGTCCAAAAGCAGTGTGTGTGAGACTCGGCACGTGCGGCACAGCACTCGGCCCAGTCAGACCGACAACACAAACTTCTAACTCAGCGTCAACAGCCACACTGGGGGTGGTGGTGCACAACTGTAATCCCAGCACTCAGGAGGCTGAGGCAGGAAGACCGACATCCAGCCTGGGCTATAAAGAGAGCTCAAGGCCCGCTTGAACTACAGAGCAAGAACCTGTCTCAAAAAGGCCAAAAAGTTAACAGTCACTTGGCTGGCGGCTACTGTACCGAATAGGGCAGATCTAAATAATGTTTTGGTCAGAAAGAATGATTTATAGATTCAAACCTAAAACCGCATAAAGAATCCACAGGAGTCTCTGCCCTGCAGAACTGTCTTCTCCTCCTAAGGAAGACAACAGCCAGGTGTTAAAAACAATCCCTTTATTGAGTTTTAAACCAGTTACACAATTGAAAGAATCATTTTGGCACTACTCTATACAGGGATTCGCCTGCGTGTGCCGACACTCAAACGCCGCCGGGCCCGCTGCCGTGCCTGGACAGGCCGCCCGCAGCAGACGCTAGGTCACCAGTGCTCCTGCAGGGGAGACGCACAGGGCCTGCCGTGGGACGGTACCTGCCGACTCGTACGTTATTCCTCTAGCAGATGACCTGGCACTCTACGGACCTGTCACGGGCGAACGTGCTAGCGGTCAGCGATGCACACACAAACTCGCACAGAAATTCGGACACTAATGATAGAGGAACTAAAAAATCCCACGTTTTAGCTTTTATAACATGAAATGATAAAGAAAATAATTTAAAAACACAAAAATGGCATTCAATGGGTGTAAAAGCCCCAGATCACTATAGTAAAGAGCTACAGATGAATCTTTACAAATTAATTACACAGTGGTGCTGTGTAAGGCGCTGCATCTGTACAAAGTCTTGCCATTGCTACTTCTACAGTTTATACAATCTTTTACATCTATGTAACATATTAAACAAGTCAATTAAATACCAAGCCTTAGTAGTTTCTCAACGATTCTGCAGGCAAAAATTTGAAAAAGAAAAAAACAAAGAAAAAGAAAAAAATTACAGAATTTCCACAGATACAGTTTTTCCTTTTGGTGAAGTGTAACATTTAACAACAATTCTGTAAAGAATACGGGTAAAAACCAATCAGTCAGGGTGTTTGTTGTTATCATTTATTCTCAAATAAATCACAAGTTGTATACACACACAACAATCAAAAATTAATTCACCAAACCCCGGTTCTTCAGCAGCTGGCTCTCTTCAGCACCAGAAGCCCCGGTCAGCAGGGCACAGACGCCCCTGCGGGAGCGGCCGGGCGTCCCCGGTTGCTGGGCAGATCCGAGGCCGGCCTCCTCCCTTCCCTCCTCTTCACAGCTCTCCAGCCTTCAGGTTTGCGGCCCGCTGCCCTTCCACCATCTAAACCCAACAGTCATTTGGGAAGAAATCAAAGTAATCTGAGATGGATGAAATGACAGGACCTGTATGGCGGGTGGGATTTCTCCACTCTAAGAAAACTGTTTCTTAATGACTTCCTAGACTTTTGCTGGTCTTGGATGGCATGATCGTACTGGGAAATTTATTTCTACTCTGAGACTTTGTCAGATGCTTCAAAGAAAAAGTGATCAATATTCTGGACACACTTCTGGAAGTTCAGAAATCAAATGGCAGCTGAGAACCTGTGGAACGCGACCAGTGAGACCGAACGCAGAAGCCACCGAATCGATGAGAGCTCCGAAGGGGCAGAGTTCGAACACCTGCAGAGCCGCCGCAGATGGTACCTGAGGAGCTGGGATCTGTGACGCGAAGAGCCACGACTGAGGACCCGCCATCTGCACCAGGGAGAACACTATTTAGTAACCAGACACTCAGCTCTAAAAACCTAAAAAGCAAGGATTTTTTTAATCACTCCTGTCCCAGTAGAAGGCTTCTGGGCCTTTTTGAGGAATGGGTAATAAGTACGTCAGGAAGCAGATAAATGTTCTTACAACTACGAGTGCCTAGGGCAACCTTGGATGCCCAGACCCCACCCAGGAAAGTTATTCCGAGGCTAGTAACACGACTCACTTTTAAAGCAATCCCATCAACTCTCTGCTTAATACGCAAAACAAACAGGCACGGAAGAAATTCTGTGGGCATTTATTTGCCATGACCACTGCAAAGGTCCTGTTTGTTTGTTTGTGTTGGTCCTGGGGTTGAACCCAGGGGCCCCGTACAGGTAAAGCGCACGCACGACCAGAGCTGCATCTCCAGCTTCAAAAGCCGTGTTAAACAACAAGTGGAACCAGCCCTAACTTCATGTAAGTAGCCAAAGCTGCGAATGTCAGCAGAAGTTTTTAAATGCCCACTTTTCAGTCACCAAATGAATGGTATTTACCCGAGGATGTCCCACCTTTAAATCTGCAACTCTGGTGACTCACCCTCCTATGCGTAATAGCATGGTGACACGAGAAGGTCCGTGAGGACAAGCAGCTGGTCGTCTGTGAACTGCTGTTTGTGCTCCTGCCAGTTGTCATGGTGTGTCCTTCGGAAATTGGACAACGTCTTTTTTACAGTCATCTGCGGAGCAGGCAACCCACATACAATTAGATCTCTCTGAACAATCAGGGTACCTTTAGCTAACTGATGATTATCTAGACTTCTGATCTCACATGCTACAAAACCAACAAATCCATCGTATTTTCCAACTCCAACCTTCTGTGGAAAGACTAGCTCTGCTTTAGGACAAACCACCACGACGCATACATTAGGAGACCAGTTTTAATATAAACTTGCATCAACTATTTAACTTAGAATACAGGTGTTCACTATTAAATTAGTATCATCAGTATTTCCTATTTAATATTAATATTAAATATTACTTTTCAGATGCAAAAATGCTAGAAAACAAAAGCACAAAATTTCACTATCCAGACCACGCTGACAACCCTTTACTCCCACTGGTCCGGGAAGCACAGAAGCTATGTACACGTGACAGCAACCCCTGCAAGACGTTCATCGTCATGTAATTCTGCGTCTGCTGCCAGGCAACTCTGATCGGAACCGACTGTCCCGTCGGGTGGCTTGAACCACCGGTGGTACACGAATGACTGTCCCACCAGGCAGACGGTACGATTACAGTAACGCAAAGAAAGGCACTGATTTAGCAGACCACATGCCATCGTACTGCAGTTCCTTAAGGAAAACATTAAAATAGTATTTAAAAAATTGTAACTTAGCTATAATGCACATTATACACACTCATGGGGGTACTCGTAAGACTCCCATGCTAAAATTTAAAGAATTACTTGATAAACTATTAACCTGTGAATAAATACCAAAAGCACAAATTACTCAAAAAAATCCACTTTATAAAACTTTATTTAGGAATAGCAAGAAATGCACACAAGCAATGTAGAGAATGTTACCAAAAATTACCTGAAAAAACAGGTGTGTTGTGGCTACATACGCAATGGAGTGTTGTAACATTTTGCACATTCTGCACAAATCAGTGCCTTTATGTATAAAATGTTTTTTGAAAAGTCATATTAATAAGTCAATTTAATGAAATGAATTATTGTAATAATTTTAATTGGTATGACTAGTATCACTTAATATTTATATTTGGGCAGTAATTATTCAAATTCACATAACAGGGATTTGGTCCATTTACAGACTTCCAAATTTTTATTAGTAAAAAGACTGATAAAAATGACTGGACCCATTTGTACTCCTAGTGGTCCGAGCCCACTGGGGGTGTAAATCGGCGGGGAACGTGTTAATAATTACTGCAGAATTAAGACGTAGCCCTGGCAGAATCAGTAGCTTTCTCAAAGCAATCAAATCCATACGTATAGGAAATGCGGACTATAAATGCTCTCTTACAAGACATTACCACGATTATACGTGCACAGAAGCGAGAAGGAAGAGCTGTACCTCGATAGGCTGGGGGTCATTCAGATGTGCGCTGAGGTTCATGAGGAGCTGCGGCATCCAGGTGGGAACGTCGTAGGGGCTGGAGAGCACACACGCGCCCAGGCCAAGCACCCCGGCGTGGCGTTTCACCAACTCTGCCAAGACAGCAATGTGCGCGGGGACAGTTACGGCCTCTCGTGTGCTTGTTACAGCGAAAAGAAGTTGCTTTCAAAGTGTGAATTTCTGTGTTTAAAATGCTTCCGTAAGTACATACAGAAAAAACATGGTTTTTGAGGCTGCACTAAAATTAAGTCTGTACTTAAAAAAATTTCAAGACATCCTACAGCTGTCTCAGTGACCGCACTGACTGCACCCAGATCAGAAAGCTGTCTCAGGGTGCTCCGGATCAACTCACTCACATGCTACAGGGCAACCTCGGACCCTAACCCACGCTCCAGTGACACAGTGCTTCTCTGATGTGATCACTCCCACACAGAGCCCGCCCACTCATCCGGGGACATGCCACGGATCAACAGTGTTACTACTGGGCAAGACACGGAAGTCTAACAGGTCTGTTCTCCAAGGGTCTCTTTTCCTTTTCTTCCTAAAGAAAGGTACAGATTAAAGTGCTTTCATAAGCTCATTCTTTTTATTTGGTAGTGCTAGGGAGCAAACTCAGGTCCCCATAAATTCTAGGAAAGTGTCCTACCAGTGAGCTAAACCCCCAGTCCTCAGTTGTCATTATTTTTAAGAAAGCCATATGTATACAAATGTCTGCAGAAGTGTACTACCTATACACACACAAAACAGAGGGTAAGAAGGTGAAGGTAAGTAAAATAAGCTTTGAAGTAGTGAAAATTATAAACAACGCCATTTGATACAAAAAACTAAAAATGCTTTGGCACTTCTAGTAATTTTAAAACAATACAATTCTCAAGCAATACAACCATACTACTGGTACTTTCTTGGAATTGCTATTAAACAGCAGTGTAACTGCAAATCTAGAGCTGCACATCTTAACTACCTGCCACAAACTCTGTATGTTTTTGACTTATTAATTTTCCTATTTGTTTTGCTTTTATTTGCTTATTGGCTTTTTCAGAGTGGGTCTGTCTCTGCAGCCCATGCTGGCTTTGAGCCTGCCTCCATCAGCCCAGGCGTGAGAAGCACAATGTGCAGACGCTGGGCCTCCTATGTATGTTTAAAAGTATCCGTGTAACCGCAGTTAGCAGTGGCAATCTGCAGTCACATTCAAATCCCTCTTCCCGCGGGACTGGGTGGCCCAGCCTCACCAGGCCTCTTCTGCCCAACTCCCCTGCCGCTGCCGCAGTGGTTATTCCCGCACTAAGTGACCGTCAGGCACAATGGAGCACGGCAGAACGACACTCTGGGAGGACGGACTGCAGCACACAGCGGTGGTCCTGTTACGCTCGGCCCTTCGACCGCCACAGGGCGTCATGAACCGACGCGTTCCCAGACCGACCCCCTAACAGCGCCTTCTCAAGGAAGAGCAAGGCTTCTTGTGGTTAGTTATCATTTTTCTTAGGACACCAAGGTACAGCTTTAAATTCTAAAAGCATGTGTTTCAGACCTCCCAAACAACTAATTTTGGATGTCTTTATAAAGCTCGACGGGGTGGGTACAGACTTGACTTACTAAAATAGTTCTATGAATAGGCCCCTGTGTACCTATCTCACTCTTAGCTTTTATATTCCAGGCCCTGGCTTCTATATGCAAACTCCTCAAAAGCAGGATTAACTATTCCTCGGACAGTCGTACCCAGCAAAGACCGGGCATATACAAACAAGCTAAATACTGAGTAAGCCTGCTGAATTTCCAAAAGGGCACAGGTGTGCCACCAGCAGTGTTACCTGCAGAAGGAATGGTGTCTCCGACGGAGCCGGGGTCTCTCTTTCTTTTCTTAGGTAGCTTTGTTTTGCAAAGCTGCTCAAAGTGAATCTGCATAGGACTGTCCATGGTAAGAAAGTCACACTGCAAGAGGCCACTTAAGGTGGTGGCCGCCATCTCTCGAACCTGTGGAAGCAACCAACTCTATCAGAACCAAGAGCCTCAGTCTGAGGGCGTAACGAGCAACGGGCGACTGCTGCAAGTGGGGTGCGCACCCCCGGAACTGTGCGCACACGGCGCAGGTGCTCTCGGAGGCTTCTTGACAGATTTCACTCGATTCTCAAAAGCGTCTGTCGCCTCAAAGTGGGCGAGAACTACAGCCAGGGTCACAGAGGTGAGTACCCAACTACCTGATGAAACGGGGTCTCGCCCTTGAATCGCCCTTGCTCCCGTCTCACTCCTCCTTACGGCTGGAACTGGGAGGAACGCTGCAGCTCGGCGTGCAAGTTACCTCTCCCTGAACCCTGCACGTCTGGAAGACACCGCTCAGCCTCTCCAGAAAACACGCCATGGAAGACGCAGATGATCTGGTTCACTCAACAGGGTCACCCTCCTCCTTCCTCGCAGCGCTGACCGAGGCCGTGAGCAGCTCAGCCATCACGGAGCCACCCGCAGCCGTTTACCCTCGCACGGACCTGCCGGGCCAGCAGGCTGGCACCAAACTCACGGCCCCACCCCCTCAGCTTGTTGCGCAGCTGCGGTGATAGGTATGTGCCACGGTACCTGCTTCAACAGCCAACTCCAACGGAAAAGAATTCAAGTTTTGTAGCCCAGGCTGGCCTCGAGTTGGTAGGCTTTCCCGAGATATTTTGTTCTAGGGGTTGGCATGTCCCTGTCTATAATTAATTTTATTAGGTAAGGAAAAAAGTATTTAGCTTTCTTACAACGTAGTCTAGGCTGGCCTCAAATCTGTAGTGATCCTCCCGCCTCAGCCTCCCACGTGCTGGGATCACAGGCTAAAATCAGTTTTTAAGACAGTTCTCCTTTAGATTATTACAAAAGAGCCCCCAATATTATAATAAAACTTAATGAATTATTACAGCTATTTAATGTCATGCATTGCTTCAAACATACAATGGTTTTAATAAATGCCAGGGTCATGTTTATTTAAGAGGTATATTTAATAAGCCTAGCATACAGAATATACAAAAATAATCTATGGAAGTATTCCAGCAGAAGCATCTGAAAACAGCACATGTTAATGCAGGTGCTCTGCTATGATTTGCGTCTTAAATCTTACCCAAAGGCCCATGTGTGAAAGGCCCATTCGTGTCCAGGGCGGCCCTCCAGGGAGGCGGGGAACCCGGGGCGGTGCTCAGGTCGGTGGGGGGCAGCCGGGCAGGGTTCAGGGCAGTGGAGGGCAAGCTCCAGGCGGGCAGAGTGCACTTCAGGCCCTCTCTCTCCCCTCCCCACCACAAGTGTTTGGTTCTGCTGCCTTGCCACACACTAAAAGCAACGGGATCTACCAGGATGGACTGGGATCTCCCAAACTGTAAGCCAAAACAAACCTGTTCTCGCGGTAAATTCATCATCTGATACTTATTAGAGTAACAGAAAGGTGACTAACGTAGACTCTAAAAACTGAAGTTTAGGAAAATATACGTTTCAAGATTTCCACTTCTCTGTTCCCATTCCTTTAGCTTGTTTCTTTGTTTTAAGACATTTAAATATTTTCACTCTAGCTGGTCAGAGTCATGACAACTGAATCTGCGAGTATCCCGTGACTAAACAGCGTTCACACCCCGCTACCTGACTGCACCCGAGAAAGCTGGACGGCCTGATGGGGAGGTGGCGAACTTCCCTTGCCAGTACCCTAGGCCTAAAGTGTATTTTCAGCGCTCAGAAGTAAGTACATGAAGGACGTAGCGGGACGCAGTGGCAGGTGCTTATACTCTGCTACTAATGAGGCTGAAGCAGGAGGATCGTAAGTCTGAGACCTGCCTGGGCAACTGAGTGAGATCTTGTCTCAGGAAATAAAAAAGGGTGAAGATTTAGCTCAGTGGTACAGCACCACTGGCTTAGATCTCCAGGACAGCAAAAAAATAAACAGTAGGATGTGGTGGTGCAAGCCCCTAATCCCAGCACGCTGGGAGGCTGAAGTAGAAGACTGCAAACTTGAGCCCACCCTGGGCACCTTAACAAGACCTTCTCTCAAAACAAAAAAAAAATTAAAAAAGGCTTGGGTTGTAGCTCATAGCAAAGGCTCTGGGACACCCCAGTACCACAAAAAGTATTCTACTGCAATTTAAAAAAGCTGTGCTTCATTACGATCTATTGTTAACCTGTTTTTTGTACATTAGGTTGTTTGAACAAAAGATTATCTGCTTGTACAAAATAGAAGTAGGAATTTGCCATGAAAGCTGCCCTTTGTTTACCCAAGGGGGAAAAAAACGGACAGCGATCCTGTCTTAAGTCTACTGGAAAACAGTATCTGTGTGCAGAATTCTATTCTCTTGAAATTTTTCATGTACACTCCCATCAGCCCCTCAAAAAAATCATTAAGTGAGTTAATTATTGACTCCAATTTCACAGATAAGAGAGCTAAGGTTCATAAATATTATTTGCCTAAATGCAAAGAGAAGATGTATCAAGAACCTGCGATTTTTTTTCTCATTTGTACTACACAAAATCATGATTAGAGTATCAACACTACTCACACAGGGCTAGGTTAAAATTAAAATTACTTTTAGTAATTTACATTTTAATAAAACACATCTTCTGAATACAGAAATACTTCCTTAGGGGCTCAGGATTTAGCTCAGAGGCACAGCACCTGCCTGGTAAGCGCGAGGTCGTAAGTTTGATTCCCGGTACCGGAAGAAAAAAAAAAAAAGAAATACTTCCTTAAAGGGAGACCCATGAAGGCTTCTTTAAATGGACTGAATTTTGATTTGTTATAACTTAAATTTTACCTCTAGTTGTTCATCCTCCAAAAGGCTTATAACGAGCCACCTGATGTCTCTAACTGCATCCTCATTGTTCAGGAAGATAAAAAGGTTGTAGAACACCATGGTCTGGAGGTAGGTCAGCACTGTGTACCTCGCATGCCAAGAACTGCTTCTTGCTGTCTGGGAAGGAGAAGAACGGTGACAGCACTGAACAGGGGGTGAGACGGCGGGGCGGCGTTACCGGCACCCGTGGGGTAACTCTGCTTCCCCGGCGTGACTGGCGAGGCCGTGTGGATCTCCTTCTAAACAGCAGGCTGAGCAAGCTACTCCAGAAGGTTAATTCAAAACGAGTAATGACTTAGTAGCAGGAAAGCAACATATAGGTAGAAGTCAGTTCTAGTAGAGAGCCACAAATACTACAAAGAATCAACAGCGGGGACCTCATCCTATTAAAAAGCTTTTACACAGCAAAAGAAATCACCAACAGAGTGAAAAGACAACCCACACAATGGGAAAAAATTTTAATCAGCTGTCCCTCAAACCGAAGCTAAAGCTCTAGAAGATACAAAGAATTGAGGGGGAAAAAAAAAAAAATCAGGCCCCAAATTTAAAGACCCAATCCAAAAATGGGCATCTGAGATGAACACACACTTCTCAGAGGAAGAAATACAAATGGCAAGTAAATATATGAAAAAATGCATTATTCATTCAAGAATTATGCATTATTCATTCAAGAAATGCAAAGTAAGACAATGCTGAGATTCCATCTCAGCCCAAAAAGAATGGCTATCATCAAGAAATCAACCGATAACAAATGCTGGAGGGGCTGTGGGGAAAAAGGAACCCTTCTCCACTGTTGGAGGGAGTCTACACTGGTGCAACCCCTGCTGAAATCTGTGAAGACTCCTCAAAAAAACTAGCACTGTATAGGGACCAGGGATATAGCTCAGCGGCACAGCGCCTGCGTGGCAAGCGTGAGGTTGTGAGTTTGATTCCTGGTACCAAAAACAAAAACAAAAAAACTAGGACTATAGGTCCCATTTGACTCTGTTATTTCCCCTCTGGGTATCTTCCTGGAAGAATTAAAAACATCACAGCACAGCAATATGTGCACACCCATGTTTATAGTGGCACAGTTTGTAACAGGTTAAGTCTTAGAAATAACCCAAATGCCCATCAACTGAGAAAATGACAAAGATTTTTTTTTACTGTAAGGGAGTACTACTTAGCTGTAAAGAAGGATACATTTGAGGCATTTCTAGCTAAATGGATGAACCTTGAGACCAAACTCTTAAGTGAAATAAGCAAGACACGTGTAAATACCCCGCTGTTTCTGTGGTGTGAGATACCAAATGTGTAAGTAAGGACCGAAGTGTGTATGAAAGGTATTACGAAGCAGGAAGGAACTGTCCCAAAGACAGTGGAACTGGGGGTGGGGGAAGGGGGAAAAGAAGAGCCCACTCCCTTCAGTGAAATGGGTGAGACACGGTTTCTCCACGCGACAAACTGAAAGGTAAATGAGGACCACAGTGGACAGATGCTGGGAACAGAAGAAAATACGCACATGGGAAGTGGGTAAGGCAGGGGTAGGACGAAAGGAATAAAGGGAAAAGAAAAAAGAAAACAAAATGGAAATGAAGCTTTTGTAAAGAGGAGGCGAAGAGGGTTTGAAGGGGGAAGGGAAGTGGGGACAAAAGAATCAAGGTATCATGTACAGATACAAATTCCCTCTGATGAATGTGATCACTGTATCTAAAATGTGCCGATAAAATTATTCAAAACAGAAAGAACCATGCATGATTAATGAATTAACTCCTCTTCCTCCTCCAAGGATTGCACATTATTTTTATTTTCAGTACTGGGAGGTGAGGTTTTGAAAACCAACAGGATTAAAGGCTACTAAATTCCACTCCAAAAAAAATATTTTCCAGGGACAAAATGAAAAAAAACTTAGAAGTGCAGAACATAAAAAAATAAAAAATAAAAAAAAAAAAAAGAAGTGCAGAACATGCCCACTTTTATACGGCATGTATACGACATGCACAAAGCTGACTACGTGTATACTAACAATGCAGCCAGGAAGCATAAAATTACAATCCGTCTCTGTAGCGTAGCTCACAACAGAGCAGTACGTAAAGGGGAAATGGCAAAAGGGATGACCAAGGCCCTCACAAGCACTTTGTATCCCTGATGCTTCAATAGTCAGCTCTTTGTGTATACACTCTTTAAGTTTTTGGCCTGGGTGACTTGCCCAAAGGACAGAAAGCTGGTCAGAGTTAGGCAGAGAATCTAGGTCTGTTTTGTGGGTCAATATGTATATCTTGTTATACGGAACAAAAACTTAAAAACCAAAATCCGGTTCCTTGTGAAATGTAGCTGACTGAAATTCTTAAAACGCTAAACCACCCCTAACGAAAAGATGTGAACACTGCAGTCAAAGGCTCTTACTTGGTGCAGCACCTTAAGGACTAAAGGCACTTGATGAGGATAGAGCAAGCCCTGAGACATCAGTGATAAGCACAACTTTGCGTCTCTTTTCAGTTCATCATAGCTGTTGTCGTTTTCCACTGGTGCGATCTAGAAAGTAACAAAAAATGATCATACTTTCACTTTAAGCAACGTGCATGAAGATTTCAAACACATCCAGAACTCGAAAGCGTGGAGCCCCGTAAGGTTATTGAACAGTGATGCGTTCACAGATCACCTTCGCTCCCTCTGCTTCCGCGTTTCCCCAACTACATTATTTGATAAAAGCCTTACAAATCTTTTATCTACAAACACGGTTTTATCTCTGACAGGCATCGTAAAACATGGTAAGAGATTACACTTCGCTGGTATGCTATCCGCTTTCCTGGGCCGGAGGAGGAACCTTGTCCTGTCCTGGGTCTCCCCGTGTGACCTCCTTGCCGCTTCCCTGCGTTACGGGCCGCTGACGTCACAAGTGTGACTGGACAGACACAGGCGGTGCTGTACACTTCCGACACCGACACCGATGGCTGTGATTCACCGTCACCCTGCACTAGTAACACCACAGGACCCTCAAACTGGCTCCTGGTACTTTCAACACAAGTGTCTTTGGTGTCTGTTATGAAAAGCTCATCTTGTATCTTGTACATTTCTTGCTGCAAACACTGAATCATTCATTTCCCCCAGAAGCGCTGGTTGCTTTCGTGAGAAGTACTTAGAACCCGTAATGAGGGCTCTAAGAAATCACTGCTTCACCTCTGTGTTGCTTTGTGTCTACACCCTTCAACGGTTAGAGCTCGGAGTACATTTTCTGAAGAGAAATAAACCACACAGGTGTACAACCCCGTACCAAATGTGGTGGTTTCAGAAGTCCCTTCTCACCAATCCGATAATCCGTGAGGTTACCTCACTTTGCTTTGCTGCTCTCCCCTCTGCCAGTGGTAGGGACTGGGTCCAGCCCGCCCCCGCCCGCTTGAGCTACCCCGTGGGCTTCTTCGTCTCAGGTCTCACGACGATGCCCAGGGTGGGTTCACTTGCAGTGCCCCCTCAGTGCCGAGATCACAGCCGTGCGCCACAGTGCCCAGCGGTATGGAGGGACTTGCTTTTGGAAGCCCTCCACAGCAGCAGGCGCCACGTAACCAGACCACCTCAACAGCCACTAACCCCTGAACTGCCTGCAGACTTCCCAGTGTCCTCACGCACAGCCACAGCACCTTCACCAGCGCACCTTCCTGCTGGAAGCGCAGCAGCTCACCACCACCAGCCAGTAAATGCATGTATGCCTTTGCTAAACTCTGTCCCAGGCCTTTCTTAGTTCCTCAGAGAGTCACATCCTCAGAGTATGGCGTCAAACATCTGTACCCCGGGTAGGACAAAAGAGGTGAAAACTGCACCTCAGTATGATTTCAATTTACAAAACATTCTTTTTCCCTCTAAAGGCCAAAGCTCACTATTAGCCATTTCTCTGTACACCTGTAAAAGGTGGGGCTTTAACCACGTGAGGAAGTTTCTCTCCTCTCTCCTCGACTCATCTCGGGGGTGCGCGAAGCCCTCTTCCCGAGCAGGCCTCGCTCCTGAGCTGTAGTTTGGTCTACAGAAGTCCAGTGCTAGCGAGATTGCTGCCACGTCAGCTCGGGAAGAATCGTCCCCTCACTGTGTGATCCGAGTCCTGAGCCCCACGTACGCGTTAGAGAGAAGCCACGGCTCAGACAACCCTACACGGGCACGGAGCAAGGAAGCGCTTTGCCCCCTGCCCTGTCATTAAAATGCAATGCCACATTCTTCCTTCCAGTACTAAACACCTCAAAGAAGAATCTGTGGAGTAAAAAAACCTAATCTGAAATGGACACATACCTTGAGATTCTGAAGTAATAAAGTTATAAAGTTGAAAACGTAATGGTTAGGGGTTGGAATGGTAAGAGTGGGAAGTAGGTTAGGGAGGAAGAGGCAGCGTAAGGAGATCTAAAATTTTTTTTTTTCTAGATTTCTGTGGTGATGAAATATTTCTGTATTTCCATCGGAGAAGGTATCACATGAATCTATACACAACCTAAAATGACATGCGTTTTCCCTAAGACTTAAATAAGAAAGACGGTCAACTGTTGCATAAATACGTGTTTTCCTTGACAATCCCCACCCCTCCTCTTGCTGGCAGCCACGCCTTGATTTTCTCTTGGAGCGTCACCCCCTTCTCAGCTGTTCTGGCGGGACGTCAACAGGTCAGTCCCCCCAGTCGCGAGTGACAGGAGACCGGGACCTGGTCAGCGAGCCCTGACAGGGGAGACACGGACACGGCACCCCGGGGAGGAACCCTGCTGTCCTCCAGAGCCTCCGTCCTCAGAGGTGCTGTTTCCATTTGGTTCTTCAGCTCTGACCTTTTTCGTTTACTACCTCCACCCTTGTGTCTAATTTAATGAATTTCCTTCTTTTGTTTTCACAGTCATTTGGTTTCTAGCGTTTGCAATCAAAGACCCTAAACTGGGATGCTGATGCAGGCAAAGGAGTCTCTCATCTTTCTTTGCCTTGTTTTCACAAAAACTAGTTTTTGTTGTACCATAAAATTAACTGACATTAAACTGCTGACCAACAGAAAATGCTGCCCATGTAGTTAACTAAGGAAGTACCTCATAGATCTTCATATCGAATTTTTGAGGAAAAAATATTTCTGAAGAGATGCCACCAACGGGAAGTAACAAGCACATCAGTGCATCATAGTATCTGCAAAATTTTCTCCAAACCTGACATATGTAAACTGCAGAGGATTTTGACAAGCATTTTGGAAAGCTTGAAACTTAGACTGCAAGGCCCTCCCCCTCTCTCAGCTACCACCATAAGCTTTGATAGTTCCAAGTTGAAACTCAGTTACATAATTTCTTCCCCTCAGCTTGAGCAATATGAAAGCTCTGAGACCAGAACAGAAAAATTACTAAAATTTTAACTTTGGTATGGATATTTTTTAACGGTTTCTTAATTTTAATTGATATAAAACTGCTTTGTATGTGACAGGATAAATAACACTTCAAAATAAAACAGTCAATATACCATGTTTCTTAAAAATAATGTATCAACTGAAATTTATGCAATGTTTTCATTTCTGATAAATTATCTTACAGAAATCTATGCAAAATACCAAGTGCACACCGTGCACAAGATGCTTGTATAAGGAACAAGAATACTCTGCAGTGTTTCGCATGTGCCTGACACGGCTCTAAGCACTCTGCACACGCAGGACTCCTTACACCCTCAGTTTACAACCTAAAAGATGTCTGGGGCTGGGGACAGAGCTCAGCGGCACAGGGCCTGCCTGGCAAGCACAAGGTCCCGAGTTTGATTCCTGGAACCAAAAAAAAAGAAGGCTGAATGTGCCTTATTTGCTAGTGGCAATGTAGGGAATGGAAAAATTCCGGTGACACTGCATTCCTAGTGTTGAACTCAATCACGATTCCTCAATTTGGACAGTGCGGGAAATAGTAACGCTTAACCCTGTAAGAGCCCTAGGCTGTAGAAGGTCATCACCGAATTATTCTCATTCCACAGGTGAGGGCAAAGAGCTCTGAGGCCCTGAATCACTTGCTCCCAGGGCAGCGTTTACCAGGCACACAGCCGAGGTGAACCCCGGCAGCCAGGCTCCAGCTCACGGTGCGGACCGCTCACTCCCTGACTCTCACCTCTCCCTAGTGAGTGTGCAGCAAAGCCCAACGCACACGGCACAGAGCACGCTGCACAGCAACTTCCAGCAGCACCGTGAGTCTCACCGACACGCCGCCCGCACAAGCACAGAACACACCGACTGGGTACCAGGAAGACAGCCGGAGAACAACCAGCACGATCCTAACTAAAATAACCGTGCAAAAAACCTGGAGGAAAACATACAAAACTGTGAACAACACCTTTCTGTGAGGTGCGGATACAGAATTAGTCTTGCTAATCTCTATGCTCTAGATTTTTAAATGAACATTTAATGCGTCTATAAATTGATAATAACATGAGAAAACAATTGTACAGACAAAAGGATTAATGACAGATGGTGGTTTGTCAATCTTACTCCCCTTCAGCTTTCCACATTTTCTTTTAATGAGCATTTTTTATTTTACTTGTGCTAGGGATTGAACCTAGGACCTTGTACATGCTAGGCAATCACTCTGCCATGGAACTACACACCATCATTTTTTAATTTATAAAAGGAGAATGAGCCTGGCAAGCGCAAGGTTGTGAGTTCGGTTCCCGGTACCGGAGAAAAACCAAAAAAAAAAAAAAAAAAAAAAGGAGAATGAAAACTTCCACAAAAAAATATTTAAACAAAAGATTTAAACAGACATGTGATAGTACTTGTCACTGGTCTCTCTTCTGAAATATGGTGGTGCTGTGGTACCTTGTCATTAATTAGTTCTGGCCAGGCATGCTGTCTCATGCCTGTAATCCTAGCACTCAGAAGGCTGAGGCAGGAGGATCGTGAGTTTGAGGTCAGCCTGAACTACATAGTGAGGGGAAAGGGAAAGGAAAAGGAAAAGGGAAAGAAGGAAGGAAGGAAGGAAGGAAGGAAGGCAGGCAGGCAGGCAGGCAGGCAGGAAGGAAAGAAGGGAGGAAGGGAGGGAGGGAGAGACAAAGAGGGCAAGGAAAGAAAGAAGAAAGACTGTAAGGTGCGGTGAGAACCAAAAGGTGGAGTGCTGACTAAAACGCCAGTCGTGAGAAAACTGGTACCAAGAAATTCTAGTCTGCACATCAGGTACCAAACAAATGACACATATCCAAAAAAAAAGTGTCAAAATACACTGAATACCACGTAGCTATACATGTTGACCACCAATAATCTGATGGGTAACTGATTTTTTAAACTTACAAGGGAGCTGATATTCTAGTTTCCTTATACAGTTCTAATTTACTTCAAATAAAGTAACTTACAGAGCGTATTTTAACTGAACCTTTTCTGTTTATTGTGTCCTCACCTCCCCAACCTATAAACACTGGCTCAGTCCTTGAGGTTTTTTCCATCTATACCCAAAGCCCTTGAGGATCTCACTCTATGTTGTTTTTTGTTTGTTTGTTTTTGTCTTTTTGAGACAGGGTCTCACTACGCAGTTCAGGCTGCCCTTGAGCTCACTTTGTAGCCCAGGCTGGTCCTGAGCTCTCAGCCTCCAGAGAGCTGTGATTACAGGCCTGCGACACCACGCCCAGGCAGTCTTACGGTTTTGTATTCTGTCTATTGCTCACGTTGATGACACTCAAAGCTAGACTACTGCCCGTAACTTCATTACCATCACTTAGAAGTAACACCACATTGTAAGCATCTCAAACAGGCTCCAAATGGAACTTCTGATCTCATCTTGAACTACCCCTCTGCTCCACTTAGCTTAGTAAACAAGTTTATCTTCAAACTTGACATACCTGAGCTGTCTGGAAAACAACTGCTGTGATGCCTTTGTAGCTCGAGTCCTATTTACTAAAGCAGATTCTCAACCTCAACACCAGCAATAGCCAGGTGAGACGCAAGGCTTGTCACTAGTAACTTACGTATGACAATATCCTATTTTAAGTTTTTCATGAATTTCAAGGCGGGTTCAAATCATTTTTCTCACAGCTTTATCTAACCCCCTGCTTAGTGAAAGAAAAAGGAAAAGCCAGCTATCCTAACAATTACTGACTATTACCAGTTTATGAACATATGCAATTATATTCTATGTCCACTAGAGATTATGACAGAGGAAAAAAGTTTAAGTACTATCACTCTAAATTAGACACCCCCAAACTATACCAAAGACCTACAGGTACGAAGGACCTGCACACCAGCAGCTCCCACTTTTACATACCAAAAGATCCCAGAGATGTAATTACCACCCCTTACAAAGCATTCCTAGAAGTTATTTTAGTAGTAATATCTATGAAAATCACTGTTAGCATTATCTTTTCAAATTTCCAAAAGACAGATATTTTAACAGATCAAAAGTTCACCAAGCCAGCCAGGACGGGCAGCAAACACCTGTAATCCCAGCACGCTGGCAGCTGATAGGAGCAGTCCAAGTTTGAGCCCAGCCTGGCCAACGTGTTTCAAAATAAAAATAAAGGGCTGGGAATGTAGCTCAAGGGAAGGTCTTGAGTTCAATCCCTAAACTGCCATCCTTCAAAAAACTTCAGCATGTCATCTGCGATTAGGGGCCTGCCTTAAACCGTAAACGGACTGAGGGTCAAGTGCTGGTGGTATCCGCACCAAGACTTCCAAATGCACAGCGACCACAGCCAAAGTGTCGTAACTGCAAACTATGATTCTGGAAACTGATGAGCCAACCTGGTGTTTTTATTTTTGTTTTTCAACCTTGCTGGGGCCTTACACATTACGGCTATAATCCCAGGTCTGCAAGCACAGTTCTATTAGCTTCATCCTCTGAACAGATGAGTCATTAAAACCACGTCTTTCATTGATAAAATGACTTTCTACAGATACTTGTTGGCAACAGTGTAGAGCCCTTTAATGCTATAAAACATACAGAACATTTTAATCTTTAGATTTATTGTATATTAAAGTGGCCATATTGAGAAATTTCCCTGTAGATTTAACTACTAATATTTTCTCCAAATTGCTATTACTCAGAAAGTGACAATCAATGAAAGAAAGTTCTACCTATAAAACTTCCAAGGATCTGTCAAGATCCTGATCGTATTCACGGATCATATTTCAACAAGCTGGGTGGCACACACCTGTAATCCCAGCACTCAGGAAGCTGAGGCAGGAGGACTGCAGTGAATTCAAGGCCAGCCTGAACTATGCACATAGCAAGATCCTGTCTGAAAAACCAAACTAACTCAACAAGTGAAACAAAAAAAAACAAATATTAAACCACTAATAGTTCCCCTGTGACTACTGTGATTCTCAGAGATCCAGTGAAAATTCACACTGTCTAAACGCCTACAACCATCGGAGGTAATGACAAGTACTTGTGAGGCCAGAAGGGGACGTGCTCCTCCTCCCACCTGCACCCTTACCTTGAAGAGCAAAGGCAGGAGTTGAAGCTGTTCCGTGACTGCTGCGGAGAAGGACCTTCCTGCACTTGCCATCAGCCACTTCAGTACTGTTTGGAGACAAACGTGCAGTCAGCCGCTGCTTGCTCTCAGAGACCCCAGAGCGGAAGGGTTACTACGCAGCTGCATCAGATGATCACCTAACAGCTCTCACGTTATAACTGAGACCACTTGGGTAGCTCACCAGTTAGACACTGGTGCATCGGGAGTTAACGGGACCCATAACGAAGGCTACGAAATAATCCAGCACAGACATTACTTCCCAATGAGGCATCTATAATTATTAAAACAACCTATCAAGGACCTACACCAAGTTTGATGCTAAAGCCAGTCTCCAGTAATTCTATGGCAGCTAAAATAATGACCAAGTGGGTTACACTTAGAATCTTTGAAAATTTTTCAAATACAAAATCAAGAACCCTGGAACAGCCTAAACAACCCTAGGAAGTGTGGAGGACTCACGCTCACGCTTCACAGCTTGCTGGGTGGGTGCCGCGGCCAACAGAGGGCCCTGGCATTAAGGACGGGCGCACAAACCAACGGCTGAGCAGAAAATCCTCAAATGAACCCTCACAGCACGAAGGCCAACCAGCTTTTAAAAACTGTGCCAAGACTACGAAGTGGAGAACACACAGTCTTAACAACAAATGCTGGTGGGAAAACTGGATGTCCACCTGTAAGAAGTTCACACTTACCTGGTGATACACACAAAAAATAACTCAGACTGGACTGAGGACCTAAATGTGAGAGCCAGAACTATGAACCTGCCTGGCCGTCAATCTGGCAGTCATCTCCAAGCAGACAGGGTAGATGGGTGGACAACCAAAGCTGGACTTTCAGTCACCAAAGACGACTACCGGAGCAAGGAGGAGAACCCGCAGAACGGAAGAAGACCATCCACCTGATCAGCGCCAGTACCGGGGTACACAAGAAACGACAGCTTGACAGCAACAGAACGGCCTAACTCAAAGTTGGGCAAAGGACCAAGGTCCTGAAGTTTCCAGAGAAAATACACAAACAGCCAAAACGCAAACAACATTATTCAGTGTCACTTAACAATACAGATACAAAAAAAAATCTCAGCAAGATGGCTCTTTATACGTGCCAGGATGGTTATAATGGGGGAAAACTAACAGAACAAAACAGAAAACAGCGTCAGCAAGGGTGCAAAGAAATTGAAGCCCTTGCACATTTGATGACTGACATGTAAAACGGTGTAGGTGCTGTGGAAAAGTTTGGTAGCATTTCAAAATGTGAAACACAGAAATACTATATGGTCCAGCCAATTCCACTTCTGGGTATACACTAAAAAACTGTGAAAGCACTGAATCAAATACGTACTTTTATATCAATGTTTATAGTGGCATTATTTGTCAAAAGGTGCAAACAACCCAAGTGTCCGTTCATGGGTAAGTGCAAAGTAGGCATGAATTTCTTATTCACCAACAAAGCAGATCAGCCACGAAATACTACGCGAAGTGAAACCCAGCAGACAGAGGAGCCCACACCGTCCACGGAACAGAGGAGCGGTACCGACAGGCCACACGGCGACCAAGGGCAGCGGGGGCCGCGCAGGGCTGGCAGGAACAGAGGGGGAGGCTACTGCTCGTGGGAAGAGCTCCGGCTTCAAACAACGAAGAACTCCGGAGCGGGGGGGTGGGGGGTGGCGGTGACCCCTCAACAGTGTGAGTGTGCTTACTGCCCGTGAGTTACACACTTCAAAATGGGTCAAAGGGTAAATTCTGCATGACGTGTATTTTATCGCAATAAAAACGACTGGGGGAACTACTTCAGGAGAGGATAAATTAACTATGTTTTCAGGGGAATTTCAAGAAATTTTAGCGACTCACTGGTCTTTAAGAGTTTGATGCCCTGCGTTCGTTCATCTTCTTCACCAACTCCGTTTTCTTCCATAACGTGGTTCTGGATTTCCTCCTCCGCATCCATGAGGGGCTTTAATCTCTCTAGGAGACGAGCAGTAAACTCAGGGATGCAAGGGGATGTTGTTGGCGCAGTATTTGGCAAAGAAACATCTATCATGAATATGTAGGTCAGCACACTGTTAAATAAAATGCAAAATATTACAAAGACGTTCCACATTATCATTAAAATAAGCTTTAGAAGTTATACGACACAATCAAAGTAAATTTTCCCAAGTTAGTTCCTGGGCAGGGTCTCACATTCCCCGTATGTGAAAGAAGTCCTGTAATTCCGAACTGCTCAACCTGGGGAGTGGTGATCGCTCACCTCTGACCTCTGAGCACACTCCTCTCTTGGTTTACATCAGGAGTTGCTTGTCTTATTTCTTACCATGGTAAGTAAAGTTGAAAAAAGGACACGATGACGGTAACTGGGCAACAGGGTTTTCTGTTGGGCAGTAACAGCAAGAACTGCAGAGCACGAAGTACCCACCTGCCTATCCTCTCCCTGACGTTTTTGTAAACCTGGGTCAGTTTGGGCTCCAGGTACTTCAGCAGTCTGTGCAGTAGCTCGGGCACTCTCCACTCCTGCTGAGCAAGTCCCCCCTGCAGCACATAGAGGCGGCTAAAGGCAAAGGACAGAACCGTCACATTCGCGCCCGTCCGCCTGCACACACTGACACAACCAACCAAGCCCGTATTTCACCTGAAACTTTTGCCACGTTCGCACAGAAGCGTCCGCACGAAGATATTATTTTTCCTACCATCGTTTTTGCTACATACACATTTCCTCTCCACTACACAGCTGGAAAAAACCCTCATCTTTAAGGATCACAATTCGAATTCCTCACTAACTAACCGAGACACTGTTCTTTGTCTTAACAGTATTTGCCAGATCCCCTCCTCTGCCCACGCTTTCTCCAGCTCCGTACGCGCCCACCCAGTGCCATCTCCCTTTCGGTAGTGCTGGGGACTGAATCTCAGCACATTAGGCCAGCATGCTCAGTCCTCTTCTTTCTTTACAGCAAAGAATGAAAAGTGAGATGGAATAAAGAGAAAATACTGCCAAGGCGCATAAAGAAACCCTAACAAAAGGAGTGACAGCAGAGACAGCTGGATGTAGCTTACATAGAAACTGCTCACGTTGCCTTCAGTCTTGACTGGTTCCCAACTGAGAAATAACTAAGTATTATACAGTGCCCTGAAATGGATCAGTGTTTTCCAGGAAGTAATTAGTACGTAAATGTACAGGTAATTCATTTCCATTTACACATCAGATTAACTTAAGCTTTTGCGAAGTTAATACTTTGTGTTAATCTCACAGGTTTTTACCATGCATCTACAAAGGATCCTCCTTCGCCACTCAATGGTGATTCTAATAGCAGCTCAAAAAGCCAATGAAGTTTCCGAGGATCTCTGCTTTCCTGTGTTGAAGATATAAAGTAATAATTAAATAAAGGGCCTACAATTCTATAAATAAAACTCAAGCTAATTTAGAAATATTTAACATGTATTAACTATACAGGAAAAAAGAAATCCTAAAATGTGTGAGTCAGATCCAAATGTCATTATCACAGCTCATGTACATAGCGAGAAAACTGTTAGCACAAGGGGTTATCCTTAAAGTGAAGTATATGAGCTACAGACATTTGGTGTAAATAATACATATAATCTTCATATTGTGTAGCTTTTACTCTATGTAAGCTACATTTCCAACTATATGATTTGTCATTTAATTTAAAAATCTACTGCTACAGTACAGACAATATCAAAATCACGTAAGGATTATCACTGAATGCTTATTGGAAGGGCTAAAAAGTGTTGTCCTCAGATGTAAGTAAGATGACAAAGGTAAGAGCAAAATTTCAAGATACGGCTCCCTACACTCTGAGACGAGGTGTCAGGTACTCGGAACAGAGGGAGGCGCAGAAGAAAGCTGGAGAACTTACACAGGACGTGGCTATACACGTGCCCCAGTCGTTGTAGGTCTCCACCGTGATGTTGCACAAGGCCGTTCTAAGCAGAGGGCACAGAAGCTCCCAAAGTTTTTCCACCTGCTCAAAATTAAACACATGGGTGAAAGTTAGTAACACGCGGAACATGTAAAACAAACACCTCCTTTCCTGGAAACACACACACACATTAAGTAGTACAGAATTTAAATTATGCAGAGGGCTCAGAGACTGTAACCCTTACTCGCTGTCATTACACACTAAGTACAGGTCACCCCCCACAAACTACTCTTCTGAAAACAGGTAAAACTTTACACGGCTCTTTACAGGGTCTCCCCCACCACTGCACAGTTCTGCAGTATGAGGGCTGAAAACAAACTCAACTGCAAGTTTTCAGTGTTGATCAAGGTCATTTACAATAGGCGGCAATGACATTAAAATTAGTGTGAGGTGATCCAAACCCCAAGACTGAGATGCCTACAAAGGGCCTTTTAGAAACCGTTTCACTGAACGGAGACCGAGCACTGATGCACATGCTTCTCAAAGACAAATCAGCACACAAAGCTTCAGATCTTGACAAAATATGACTCCCACTACTGCAGGGGGAACCTCAGATCCTTCTTCTCTAACAAGCTCCCAAATGACACCCATGCTGCAGGCCCATGGACTTTATTTAAAAACAACAAACAGGGAAGGGGGACCAGGAGTAAAATCTCCTCTGAAAACACCAACCACGGATTAAACAATGAAAGCGTCTTAGAAAACAGGTGACTCAAAACTGACTGCAAGCACTGCCGGATGACAAGGACATATGTGACATGTTTCAAATCCCTTTCTCCCCCTACTCCCCTGCTCTTTCTTTTGAGCTCTCACTGTGTATTTCAGGCCTGCCTTGAACTTGTGGCAATGTTCCTGCCTTAGCCTCCCAGGTGCTGGGATTACAGACACGCACCAGCATGCCTGACCTAAGTGTTCACAGACCTTCGAAAAATTGGCCAAAATCTGTTATTTGTGTATTCTGGTAACATCAGGGCCCAAGTGTGAAATCAAATCTTAAAGGCAGTGACATTCTAAAGAGGGAGTTCCAGCTCAAACTGCCTACAAGACTAGAAAGGCAAAGTTCACGAGCAAGGAGGCTGAGAGAGGGTTCATGAGGGAGAAGACACAGCAGCGCCCGGGGGTGTGGGAGAACGCCGCGGGGCAGGACTTCAGGGTCCTCCTCCTCCTCAGGAGAAGCCAGACGAATCAGGCCTCTCCTCTCACTCAGTGCTGCTGTTCTCCAACACACTGTATCCTGACCCCCACCCTGCACTACTGGCAAGTAATTCAGAAGTCTGAAGAGTCAGCGTTCCCTCATGACAAGTCTGTGGCATCTACTCAAGAGCAGTGCGCTCATACTACACAATCTATGGAACCAGGCACCGCATACTGTAAGCATCATAACAAATGACATGGGGACTGCTCGCTGAATAGATAATGTATTTTTTTGTTGTTGTTTGTTTGTTTTTGAGACAGGCTCCTGCTATGCAGTTCAGGCTGGCCTTGAGCTCACTGTGTAGCCCAAGCTGGTCTCGAACGCACAACGACCCTCCTGTCCCAGCCTCCCGAGCACTGGGATTACAGGCGTGCACCACCACTGCCTGGCTAGATAAGATATCTTCAACAAAGAATGTGCTGTACAGTGACATCACCTTTTCAAAGGTCCAATGCTTTGAACCTCTGATTAAGCCAGCTATAATTTCTGCAACACACCGCTGGGTACTTTCATGAGAATCTGCAACCAAACGTTCTAAATGGGGCTTCAGAATTGGCAGAAAGGCATCATCAAAATTTCTAAATAGTCCCTATAAAAACAAAGAAATTAATTCAGTCTTCAACTGATTATCATCTCAGTTATAATGTGCCTGCAATTATTGACATTACTTAAGGGTTCCAAGTGATCCTCCCGTTAGCGCTACGTACTCTAACAACATGAATTAAAATGGTAAAGATACTGGCATTTTATTTATATTAAAATGTAACTAGGCTTTAATAATCGTTTGAATTTAAAAATGTTATACTTCAAAAAACCAAACATAAAATGTATTTTTTTCCTCTAGTGCAAACCACATACATTAAAGATAAACGAAGCTTTCATTTCTCCAGTCACAGCCTTAAGCCAGAAGCCACGACGGGTGCAAACTTCAGGGCCATTTTCAGTGAAAACGGGTGCTTAGATTCAAACCCCAATCACACACTTAAAATAAATTTATGACTTACAAACTAAATCACTAAACTTTACAAAGAGGGTATATAAATAATATAGTTACCTTAAAGAGGCAAAAACGCCGGGGATTAAACTTATCTTTTCCTTTTCTGTCTTCTAAAGATAGAAAAGTAATTAACTGTTCAACAAATTTAGGATCAGAAAAATGATCAAATATAATCTGTTCTGCCTATAAAGTTAAAAAAAAAGAATATTCAGGGTTTAAAATCTTTTAAGAACATAACTCTAAAAGGTTAAAATATAAGGGTTTGATTCAACAGAGGCTGTCATTTTCTTCTATACAATGTTCAGTTCTCACAGAAACAATACTTTCTAGACCCAAAATAATGTGCCTCCCTAAAAATGCCAAGTACATAAAAATAGCTAAGGCTTTGTCCTTCACATCATTCAAATCTGAATCTAGCTGCTCATATTGTTAATTAAAACCAACAGATAGTCTGCTTGGGAAATGACGGTTTATTGCTTTTGTGCTACTTGTGAAATCTGTGAAAATTCCCCAATTGTAAACCAAACTCCAACAAACCATTTCCATATTTGTTTAAAACCGTAAGTTCAAAGGCAAACTGTTCAGAATCAGTTCCATAACCTGTAAGATCTACATGTAAAAGCCTGTATCTTTCCAAGTGAGAAAGCAGCTTAGTGAAGACTGCGAAGTTCAGAGTTAAATCTATCAACACTATTTACCAAGCGTCGTATCATTTTCATGCATCAGAAATCTGAAAGTCAGTCGTTATGTTTGGTTTCAAGGCACCTGTACCAGAACTGATACAAGAAACCAACAGCTGACCCTACCAAGGGGTAACTTCGGGCGGAGGGCTGCGGGAGCCCTGGGTGCGTAGGGACTCGCATCAGCTGGCACTCAGGAATCAGGAGTACTAAACACCCCTCTGTATTTACCCTGTGCTGCACTGCAACCGCCAAGCCTGAAAGAAGATCTGCGCTAAGACTGAAATAAACCAGTGGGCAAAAACAAGAGGCACTCGAAAGCACAGAGAAGCCAAAGCTTACCTCCGTCATATCCTCCCTGCTTCTGCCAAGCTCAGGCTGCTCTTCCACACCAGCATAAACCACCATATTCCTACACAGCAAGAGTTTGTATTTGTAATATGCACAGGAAGACACACGAGCGCATCACGGATAGAAAGCATTACAAAGCATGTTTAGTAACTCTAGATGTGAAGTTTGGAGATGTGTAATATGCTCAGCCTTAAAAATTAATTACTGTGTCCTGGGGACAGATTATTGCAGGCAACAAAGGAGGTAAGTATTTCTCTGGGTTGGTTTAGACATGTATATTACTAACACATAAAATATAATTTGGAGCAGCTGCCAACAACCTTCTTAGTCATATCATAGTGTTAAGAAAGGCTACGGATTTGACAAGAGGCAGGAATGAGGCACAGCACTGGCAGGAGCAAAAGAAACAGAGGAAGCAGAAGGGGTGGGGGCTGCAAGGGCCCCTGAACTCCCCAGAAGCCCCAACGCGACAGAACACCGCGGCCATCTAACGAGGTGCGGGACGATTCACAACTCACTTTGGCCAGGTGTAGTATCCCCAGTGAGTTTTCTCAACAAAGCAACTTGTCTCCCATTCTTTTTTAGTTCTTGGTACAGTTTTGCTATCATAATGCAACCAGTGATTATCAGGCCTATCACCAGCAAGAATTTGGGTGGGTTTAGGGTATCCACCTACATAAGGAAAAGACAATCACGGGTGATTAAAAACACTCATCCAACAATGATTCACCACTTTCAAACAACAGAACTAGTGTAACTCTGTTTTTGTAACAAGCAAGCTACTAAAACTCTCAAAAAACACCACGAGGCTGAGGATATAGCAGCTCACAGGTTAGAGGACTTGCCAAGCATGCACAAGCTCCTGGGTTCAATTTCCTAAAGATTCAATATTATTTTCTTGTGAAATTTTTAAAATCCCAGTTTTTAATAAGTCAACTGCTTCCTTTTTGGCATTATTTCACATTTTTTATCTATTCCCATAAAAAATATTTGTGGTCGAGAACAATTACACTTTTCAAGGAAATTTTCTATGTTTTACTGAAAAGCACTATTAACTATTTTTTGTAATACTTACTGATTTCATAAGGGTCAATGGTCAACTTTTTGTGGGTTCTTTTTAGCTGTTTGAGAATACCAGCAACAGCTGAGATAGCCATCTAAAAAAAGGTAAGGCACATACATCAAAAGTTAAAAAAAAAATCAGGCAAGTATGGTGGTGCACACCTATAACACCAGCACTCGAGGAGTGTGAGTCATTTTACAAATTCAAATCCAGCCTGTGCAATTTAGTGGGTTGTGCTGGGCAGGGAGGACGCAGGTCAGTGCAAAGCCCTGGGTTCGATCCCTAGGACAGAGGGTGGAAAATCTCTTAGAAGAGCTGACTGCTTTAACCAAAGAAGAACCTGGACTCCACCCCACACCCCACAAGCCTCGTGGCACCCACTGACAGCAGGTGGGCCGGCCACGGCAGCAAGAAACTGACTCAGAGTGAGGCATGAACAGCTCCAGCTCATACTCTGGAGCCTTTATCCACATCAGTCTCTGCCTAAAGAACTTTGACCCCTTCCAAGGCTGAGCGTGCGGGCGCACAGCTGTAACCAAGCACTTGGGAGGATGCACTACACAGCGAGTCCAAGGCCACGCTGAACTACAAAACCCAGTGGCCCTTTCCTTATTAAATCAGTACCTACTCATCCTTCGTATCTCCGCTTAGGAACCTTTTTAAGGGGTTTTCTACACTGTACTAGACTAGGCTAGCACTTCTCCTAACCCTCAGTGCTAATACTTTGACAGCAAAACCTAGAAGTTATACCTCTAAATGTTTTTCCCTCTTGAAACACTGAGCCTAATTTTCTATTTTTTCAAAGTCAACCTTTCTCATTAGTCTAGAAGCATATTCCTTGTACTATTCCAGCGTTGAACTATGCAGTGCTGAACATGCCCTCATATGTACACACTTCAACATACTTATTACGGTATGTACTATCTGTAAAGAAATTAGACTTCAAGTGAGATAAACAGTGTCAAACCCAGTAGCTAAAATAAAGCACCTACCTTTCGAACTACAATTGCATCATGGTTGAGATTCTCCACAAAAAAACGTACGGCTCGAAGAGGCAACACTCGGTCGTCTCTCAAGAGCAGAGACAGAAGACCAATTCCTATATGCTCAAACTTCCAGGGCCTTGAAGAGGGCGGGGAAAAGTCACAAACCACGTTACTCATCATAAAGCCACGTCTTTAAAAGAAGTATTTCACACATAATTTTATTCTTCTCAAGAACTAGAACAGGTCTACTCAACACCACGTCTGTCACTGCCCCCAAAGTTGCCCGTGCTTCTCCTTCTTAGTCTTCTGAACACATAAATCACGAGTGCAATTTTCTACGACATTACCCACAGCCTTCGTACGCAGGACAGACGTGCTGAGGGCAACGCCACTGCTAACGGGGCCGGCGGTGCAGCTCAGCGGCACGAGGCCCTCCTGTCTGATTTCTAGCACAGGAGGGAGGCGGGGGAGGAAGCAGCGGAGCAGGGAGAAGAGCTGTTCTGTACTCACAGGTCTCTCTGCTCCACACCATCCAGCAACGCATTCACCAAAGTTTCATAGTTCCTGAAAACGGACACACACACAAATCAAGTGATCAATCGGTCACTTCACTACAATATGAAGATAAGAATAAATAATGCAATATAAATGTGGAATCTGGCCAAATTTATCCTGTTCTCACCACCAGACTGTAGGAAGTACTGTTAAAAACTTGACAGAGTCAAAGCAGATGAGTGAACAAGAGACACTGGGAAAAGAACAAGAAGGGCTGGGTACAGTGACGAACTCACCTATTTTTGAGTGGGCAATCAAGAGTAAACATAAATTCCTAATTAATTAGTTGTGAACTGCTAGTTGTAATTAACTAGTTGTGAATGGTATGCTGACTACCTGGAATATATTAGGTACGCTGTGAGAGTTTACTGCTTACAGAGACACTTCATAAAGTAAGTTGGAGGCTGAGGCAGGAGGACTGCCAGTAGTCCAAGGCCAGCCTGGGCTCCATAGAGAGCTCAAGGCCAGTCTGAACTATATAGCAAGACCCTGTCTCAAAAAACAAAACAAAACAAAGAACAAAAAAAAAAAAACAACCGAAACCGGGGGGCCCAACGGCAAGGCCCAACAACCCCAAGGCTGAGGCTGGAGGAGCACGTGGCCCAGGGCTTGGAAGCTTCCCTGGGCAGCGCCGGGAAACCCTCTCCAACAAATAAATCATTGTATAACACAGAGAATAGGAATAATCATATACTAAATACGTGGCAAAGGCAAAATCAGGTATAGCTGGCTCCTGCTTCACTGAACTGCTTTGGTTCCAAAAATCCAGAAACAGCTAATACCCTGACATCAAACATAATTATAAAAAAATCATTAGCAAGCCAGACGTGGAGATGCACGCCTGCAATCCCAGCACTTGGGAGGCTGAGACAGAGGATTCAGGCCAGCCGGGACTACACAGTGAGGCTCTTGGTGTTTTTTTTTCCCCCTAAAAAAATTAGGACAAAAAATTATTATTCAAGAGCTATAAAGCAACACAAGTGTTGAATTTAGGGTTTAATGACTGATATGTACCAATTAATTTGTGCCTCATATACCACTATCAAAAAATCAGAATGCATATTGAAGAAAGATTTAACATTAAAGCAACTCATTTTATGATGGTTGTTTTCCACTTTCAAGTGAAAATTAGGACTGTTTGCAATAATCATCTTCAAGCTTTTTGTATCTTCTCAGAAGACACTTTGTTAATATTATTAAGCAGTCAGCTACTGGGCCGGGGATATAGCTCACTGGGCACAAGCACCTGCCTGCTTAGAATTCCATTCCTGGTACCAAAAAAAAAAAAGTCAGCTTAAAATCTTCTATCTAAACTAAACCAACCAACCTACCTACCTACGTACCTACCTTCCTTCCTTCCTTCCTTTCCTTCCTCCCTTCCCTTCCTTTTCTCCCTTCCCTTCCCTTCCCTCCCCTTCCTTTCTTTCTTGGTCTTTTTGAGACAGAGTCTTGCTATGCAGTTCAGGCTGGCCTTGAGTTGACTTTGCACCCCAGGCTGGTCTTGAATTTACAAGGGTCCTCCTGCCTCAGCCTCCTGAGGCCTGGGATTACAGGTGTGCACTTAAACCTTCATTTAAAACCTACTATCTACAATGTCATCTATGTTAGCAGATCATCAATTACCTCAGGGCATCAGCATTCCTTTCTTGTTGGCGCTGAAATCCTCCTTTAATTTTTTCTGGGCTAGGCAGTGTTTGGTTGGTAGAAGGATTTTTTGACTGTTGAAGTAGTTCTGCTATTGCAACACATGATTCCGGAATCTTATTAAAAGGAAAAAAAAGCAGGAAAAAAATATAGAGTTCTGACACATACTACCACATGGATAAACCTTGAAAGTGTTAAGCTAAGTAAAAGAAGGCAGACACAGCCAGGTATGACAGCACACGCCTGTAATCCCAGCACCTGGGAGACGCTGAGGCAGGAGGATAGCTATGAATTCAAGGCCAGTCTGCACTACCAGTGTAACCCTGTCTCAAAAAGAGAAGAGAGAAGAAAAAAGAAAAGAAAAAGAAAAAATAAGGCAGACACAAGCCACATATTTTATGATTCCGTTTCTATGAAATGCCTATTAACCGGCAAATTCATAGAGAGAAAATAGATTGGTGCTTTCTCTTGCTTAGGGGTGTCGGGAATGACAGCCACTGCTGCTACGTAGAAAGTTTCTCTCTGGGTGTGAGAATCTTCTGGAATTAGAGTGGCGACAGTTATGTAACTATGTGAGTCTACACTGTGAACATATAGGTATACAACTGTACAAGTTAAAAGGGTAGATTTTATGATGTGTGAATTGTTTCACATTAAAAAAAAGCACTGTAACGTAATGGTAGCTGCAAACAGCAAGACTATGTTTTATTTAAAAGAAATACATTCAGGGCGCTGGTTTTAAAACCAGGGCAAGTATGCCACAGACACTTTAGGGATGAGGCGAACTCTACTGCCCTCACCCTTCTTTTCTCGCCGCTAACGTTCTGGAGGGCTGTAAGTGAAGAGTGAACGACTGCTAGGTCTGTTCATCTGGCACCACTGAACTTCGTATTCTTACCTCTTTCATCTGTCAAATCACCCGTCTCTAACGTTCTACACTTCCTGAGTCCAGCAGCCCACCAGCCCTTTGTGACTGGCTTACGTGGCTGAAATCCTAGAAGGTAATTGTTACGGCTGTGTCTAGATGTTTCTCCAAAGCCTCAAGCAGTCACAGGTGGGGATTTTCAGAAGTGGCTGGATCGAGAGTGTGTGACACTGGCATTGAGGGTGCCTTCCCCCGAGTGTGGATACTGCCCGACCCAAGGGTGGGCAGCCTGGAGAGAATATAATAAAAGCGACAGAAAGAGGGCTGCTGTTGTCACATGCTCTGCTTGCGGACTCCTGCGGGCTTGCCACGGACGACTTCTTCTCTGTGATGCCCCTCTGCCATGGCACCCTGCTTTGGAACCGGCAGATTATGAACCGAAACATCTAAACTGAGAGCTGCAAACCTTTCCTCCTGTAACTGGGTGTCAGGTATTTTGTCTCAGCTATGAAAAAATTAACTATGACAATAATCAACTCTGGAAAATGAAGCTATGAATACACATGGATTAACGGTAAATTCAGTGTAATAACCTACTGTGATCTCCTGGTAGAAAATGACCTGGCTCTCTCCCAGATACATGCTAACTTATCATCCCATCCTGTTGGTAATTTTCCCAGAAGTACAAATGGAAAAACAAAACAAATGCTTAAAAAACAAGAGTTACAATCAAAGGCCAAGAAAAATGATTACTGAATAACTTCATGAAAAATAAAAGGTACTAAAACAAGACAGTCTTTTCAATAAAATAGGAATGAAAAAATGGGTTACCATGAAGTCCAGACCAATTGTTTCATATTGCCTGTGAATCTTTTCTGCAAGATCATCAAACAGTCTCACTATGGATGGCTTTTCTAGCGACATTGCTTGGCTAAGCCCTGAAGAAACAATCGCTGGCCACGTCTGTACAATACAGTCCCAGTCATGAAGGTTTGCCAAGCACACGCCGCTGTGATTTCCAAGAAGACAATACAAGGCGCCCTGCGGGGAGAGGGGCACAGATAGTTATACGGGAAACAAAGAGGCCATGCTCAGCTGTAGCTGATTTACCCGTATCAACCTTATGTTCCCGAGTTGCATCCATTCCTATGAATGCCCCTTACATCTTTCTCTATGGCAACTTCGTACTCCACTGCGTATAGACACCACGTTTTCCTCATCTACGCATCAGTTAAGGGACAAGCCCCTCCATGTGTTCTTTTAGCAGGCCCCTCGTTTTCACTCACTAGGTCCTACCTAGTCTCTCTCCTAAATAACTCTCAGTCAATCAACGCACTATTTGTATTGCTGGTGCCTTTGATTTACTCTGCAATGTACTGTAAAAATAAGATGGGTAAGCAGAGGTATGATAAAGCAGATATAACAAAATTTAAATACAGAATCTGAATAGTGGCTATAGGGATGTTTATTGCAAAATTCTTCCAACTTTCTACAGATCTGAAATGCTTTGAGTAAAACAGAAACAATAACCTGTACCTTGAACTGCTGTTGTGTGACACCTTGTCTACCAGGCTGTAAGAATTCCAAAACCAGGGGAATAATATCTCGGCAACAGAAGTTATATGCTCCCAAGGCTGCAAAAAATGTTTGCTGTGCCTTATTTCTGACCTAGAGAAGTATTAAATGCAAAGGATTACTACACAGCAAACTAGAGAAGATTTATAAATGAACTATCAAACACAAAGTGATGATAATTTAAATTAAGAGAAAAATATATCAAAGCACATATCCCCTCAAAATGAGCAAATCATTATCAGAAAAGCAGAGGATCACCAACCTGGTCCACGCTTTAGGTTACAGTGGTTCAAATATTTTTGATAAAAGGGAGAATGAATGGAACTGATCAGCAATTTTTAGTAACAGCTAAAAGCAAGCAGCCATCTATCAAACATTTTCTTCTTGGCTACTGTTGGTAAGAAGAATCAGATTTTCTCTTTTTGAAGAAAAATTAAACTTCCTAGAGGAAACTCAAGCAAAAGAAACAAAACTAAACGTTTCTGATGTAAACCTTAATTACAGCCTTACACATTTTTGACCGCAAACAAAAAGATGCAATATAAATTTATTACCTACTAACTAAATAGGGGGATAATTTATTACAGTAAAAACCATATATTAGGTATATCTTAATACTCTTTCAACATTACTTTAGAAACATTACTTTAGAAAGAATCTGAGTCAAAAGCCAGTTACCTAATTTATACTACAGTTCTTTACAAAGATACAACAACTCGTGATACATGACTCTTTTTTTCCAGTTCTTTGTGCTTGGAGATCATCTCTTGGTCCTATGCTACCTTAAAATACGGACTCCAAAAGTCACGTGGCAGCAGCTCCCTGAAATCCAGGATAATGATCAGGAGGAATGACATGGCCTTGCAAGCATGGCCTTCAAAGTCTGATTTAATGCCCGGCTTGGTGGCACACACCTGTAATCCCAGCACCCAGGAGGCTGAGGTAAGAGGATCCTTGTTGAGTTTGAGACCAGCCTGGGCTACATAGTGAGTTCATGGCCAGCCTGAACTACATAGTGAGACTCAGTTTAAAAAGAAAGATCTGATTTGTCAGCACTCTCAAGGAGGAGAGAAAAAAAAAAAGAACCATACAGATAAGACAATTAAATGTTTTTATTTTTTAAAAAAAGTTCAAATATATTTAAAATTCGAAGCCAGCTTGAGTTTGGAGGTGGGTGTTAAGAGTCTAGCTGACGTTTTGTTACTTCCCAGCTGTGGGACCCAGAGAAGAAATGTTTAAACTCCATCGTAAAAGTACGGCTGTTTGGACTGCACATACTAACATGAGAGTGTGGCGGAAGGCAGAATGTGTGCATACACTTACCTGACTGTACGAACTTGTAGACAATCGAAGAAGATCTCTGATCATATCCTGATGTATCTTTTTGTACTCACAACCCTCAACAGTCAGTGTTCGCAGCTAAAAAAACAATGTAAACGAAAGCTGCAAGTTTACTGAAAGTTCACTTGATTATTAAAGACCTGCATTAAGATTCACTGAAAACTGTCACTGTACAAGGTCGTCACGTGTGAGAGGGCGGTACCTCGTGCTGCAGCATCACCCTGTCGATCAGCAGTGCTCTGATGTGCTGCTTTTTCCCATGGAGCTGGAAAACAAAGCAGCACACACGGCGACGTTCACCGTAAGTGACCTCAACAATGGACTCCCAAATCCCTCATCGAAATCTTAGTTACACGAATTCCACATGGGCCGGTGAACGACGGTGATGTTTCACGCCTTCTACAGTCAGCAGGCTTATATTCTAAATATATGCTCTCAGTGAAGTTCATGGCTAACAGCAGAACATCCAGCACCCTGCTTTCCTCTGGTAATTTACTAACAGATCCACCTATGGGACAGTGTGCTGGCTGCTATTCAGTCAAGCATGAAGTGCACGCCCAAAGGTCACCCCTCCTTTTCCCGTCTCTTCAAGTTCTTAAACATTTTTTTTTTTTTTTTTTTTTTTTGGTTTTTCTTCCGGTACCAGGAATTGAACTCACGACCTTGCGCTTCCCAGGCAGGCGCTGTGCCGCTGAGCGAAATCCCCAGCCCTCTTCTTCAAGTTCTTATAGGAAGACATCCTGGGGGCCGGGGACACAGCTCAGCGGCACAAGTACCTGCCTGGCAAGCACGGGCCCTGAGTTTGAGTCCCGGTACTACAAAGAACGACACCCTGAAGGCTGCTGCCCAAATTCCCCAAGAGCTCCGAAACAATCACGGAAAGTGACGATTCTGCATTAGTAAGTGAAACACATTTTTTTAGCCCTCACACAAAATACAACATCTACCATTTTCCTCATGGGTAAACTTCCTCAGTATAATGACAGTCCCCAAGTTAAGGTTATTCTGTCTTTTAAAAAACCTTAATTCAGACTTTTTGGTGAAAATACTGACCCGATTTTCCATTGATTTCTTCACTAAATTAAAACTTTTCCATCGGGAGTCAAATTCATGCTTGTGAGATCCTTGGAATTGCAAAAGGTCTCCAATAATCTGCGATGAATATCAAATTGTAAGTCACAAAGTCAGTCCTGACCAGATTAATAATTATGGAACTGCAGAATGACAATTGTACCTTTATGATAAGAAACAATGACTTTGTATCATCCTCTGAATTATCAAGTATGTGGTCTACAAAGGGAAAAGAAAAAACAATTTCGTTAAAATACTTTGAATTTCTGTGTGTGGTAGTGAATGCCTATAATCCCAGCACTCGGGAGGCTGAGGCAGGACAACTGCTTGGAGTTTGAGGCCCGCCTAGGACACAAAGTGAATTCAAGGCCAGTCTAGACTACACAGTGAGACTCTGTCTCAAAAAGACAAAAAAATTTTTTTTAAATTATTATATAAGAACCTGAATCTATCCATTAAGTTAAAAAGAGCACACTGTCCAAATATTTTCACCACCTGGAACACAAAACATTATATGAAAGCACATATGCTATCCAGTAAAATTTCTAAATAACTACAGATAAATCTACATAAATACTTACTAAGAAGTTTCCTTATGACCCTAGCAATTGCTTCCCGGTGATTCTCTCTGGATAGATCTGTTTTGTAGAAAACAAGAGAAGGCATTTTAGACACTGAATATTCTTGGGTTACTGAAGTTCACACCAAACAATTAGTGTCAGGAGGAGATAGAGGACTGTGGCAAAAAAACAATGGGTCTAAAAAAACCCACGACCACACGGGCACGCCTCTATCTCAGTGGGCCTAGGGGACAGACGTGATACTGAGTAACTTTCAAAACACTGCCTTTTAAAGTAACTAGCTGACCAGGTACGGTGGCACACGCCTATCATCCCAGCACTCAGTCGGGTGAGGCAGGAGGGATCACTTTAAGGTCAGCCCAGGCTACAAGGTGAGTTCAAATCCAGCCTGAACTATGGAGCCAGACCCTGCTCATAAATAAATAAATAAGGCCGAGAATATAGCTCAGGGGTGTAGCACTTGCCTAGCATGAGGCCCTGAGTTTGATTCCTGGCACCATTCCCCCAAAAAACCCCAACAAAAAAAATACATGAATGCATACGTGAGCACTGATGGGAGGGCGGGAAGGCGAGAGCGCCAGCAGGGGCCTACGCCGTCTCCGCCAGCGTTCCAAAGGCTCTCATCACCACGGGCCGCAAGTCCAAACCAGGCGAACAACTGTACCTGAACAACTAACGAATGCACCCAATTCCAGGACACTGGTAAGAAAGTACGCTGTGCTTCCACTAATGTTAAATTCAGAACATTAAAAATGTTTCACCAAAAAAACTTTTTGGGTATGCTGGAGACTGAACCAGAACCATGTGCAGACAGTCTACCGACCCAGGGCCACACCTCCAGCCGTTTCCAAAGTATCACTACTTGTTTAAGAGATAAAGGTATAGTTCATCGGCACAGCGCCTGCCTAGCGAGCATGTGTGGAATGGAGTTCACTTCCCAGTCTCACACACACAAATAAAAGTTAAGCACAGTAGGGTATGCCTGTAACCCCAGCACTCAGCAAGCTGAGACTGAAGGACCAGGAGTTCAAGCCAACCGGGGATACACAGCAAGTTCAAGTCTGGTCTGGACCACATTCCCAGACCATCTCAAAAAACAAAATAAAGTTGGTTGTGGTGGCACACACCTGTAAACCTGGAACTCTGGGAGGCTGGGCATGAGGTTCAAGCCACGCCACCCCAAAAATCAGTCTTCTTAAAAAATGTAACTTATTATGATAGATACAAAGGTTATTATTACAATACAAAGGCTGTAATACTCTCATTCCCATCGAGTGTATAAAAGAAATTTAAACATAAATGAACATTATGATGTAGGAAAAAGGCTGCCTATGCATGAAGAAAGCGTTTGAATTTACTGACTCAATTTCTATGTTTTGTTTGTTTTGAGACAGGGTCTTGCTACGTAGTGCAGCCTGGCCTTGAATTCTGCTCTGTAGCCCAGGCTGGCCTGAAATTCACGGCAGTCCTCCTGCCTCAGCATCCCTGAAATGACTGGTGTGCATGACCATTCCAGGCTTCAATTTTTGTCTTTTACTATCCATTCTTTCCTTTGAGACTGGCCTTGCACTTGCTGCACTCTTCCTGCATCAGCCTCTCGAGCACTGGGGTCACAGGTGTGTGCCACCACGCCTGGCTCTTTTACTGTCTACTCTGCACATAATAATTTCCTAGTTTCTTCAAAAACAAACAAAAATGTAACTGTGTGACTGATTAATTTGATGTACCGAAAGTCTAAAAAAGAGACTATAAAATTATTCCATGTTAACCCTGACACATAATCAAGGGGGAAAAACTGTACATACAGACTCACTTAGATCAGAGCTCACGTACCATATTCAAGGCCGGTATACAACTTTGTCTCCTCCAAGGACACCATGCTTGGTACCCTGCATGAAAACAAGAGGACTTGCATTTATTAATGATACCAACGATACCAATACAGTAGATCAAAGGGAAAAGTTTTATTTCAATTAAAAAAAGATAATGCTCTTTTAACACAGATTTCCGCTCAATACTTCAACTCTTTATACTTCTGCAGATTAGTATTATGTGCTTCAGTAAGAATCATATTACCTTGAAGAAAATGTTAATTTTGTGTCTTCAGAGGGAAAATTCACCTTCCAAAGGAACATAACACTGATACTTGAATATTTAAATATAAAGGATTACTTGAACGATAAAGCTTTATCCACTCATACAAAGATTCAACTTCACAACTGTATAATTAAAGTTGAAACTCAAAATCAAGTTTTACTGAAGCAGATAAGCAGACAAGCTTCTCTGGAACCATCACTATCCTAGCTGGGTGTGGTGGCTCACACTTGCAATCCCAGCACTCAAAAGGCTGAGGCAGGAGGATCACCATGAGTTTGAGGCCAGCCGAAACTACATAGCGAGACCCTGTCTAAAGAAAAGGAAAAGAACAGAAAAAAGAGAAAGTAGTATCTCCTAAAAGCTTACCACTCCTTTTAGGGAAATTCACATGAAAAAACATTTCATTTCCTAATTAAAGATCTGCCACAGAGAAATACACTGCCACAACCAGACCTAGCTAGTTAAAGTCACTCAAAAGTTAAAAATCAACTTTTAACTATTATAAAAACAGATGTTATAGGAGAATCTATATATCTCAAATATAAATTTTCATCAATAAAAAGCCACTTTAAGTTTTCAGCACTTTTTTAAAATATGAGATTCAATTCAGTACGTTTTTCAACCAAGAGATAATACTTTCCATGAGGAGGAAGCAGACACCAATGCCAAGGAAACATGAGGGTAAGCAGATCCCACACGGAGACAGTAAACAGAAATTGTTGTTATTATTATTGCTTGACATCAATACACTGCATGGTGCTTATAATGAAGAAGATACTATTCATAAATCAGTAAACCTCAAAAGAAGTTTAAATGTCCGTTATTATGAACTCTAATATTTAGCTTTAAAAAAGTAACAACACTGTAACATTATTACTACAGCGTCAGCTACTCAGGTTCTTCAGCATAACCCAGCGCCTTAAGTTTCAAAACCGACCTACAGAGAATAATGCAGAGTGGTTTCTTTTTCCCTATTTCCCTTCAAAGCTCACTCATCACCTTCGAGTCTGTAATGACGCTAGAGTTCACATGGGAAGAGAGGAGCTGTGCTCAGGTAACACGCTGAGCCAGACCGAGGGCGCCGGAGCCCTTCCCTGGTGGGGCTCCGCCAGTGCTTGTCGGTAACTGCCACGTGGAAATAAAGGCCTCTCCGCTGCTGCTACAATGGAAGTACTTCTCTAAAGCAGAAACACAGCTGCCTTTAGCATAAGTAGTTTCTAAAGCAGAGATACAACTGTAGCTTTACCCGTCAGTACCTAGCACAATGAAATGCTGAATCAAGCATGAATTTTAGTCACACTCCTCTTACAAGTAAGGTTGAAAAGCAGTCTTCTCGTAAGTGAACCGCTCCTCACAACTTGCACTGTATCAAAGCAGTTGTCTGTTGTATGCATTTCTGGCTCTAGTAACACCAACATGATGTAATCACAGTTAAGAACAAGCCTCATCTTAAGAGGCCCAACACTAATTTCTTCTCTTCTCTTTCTTTTTTTTTTTTTGGTCTTTTTGAGACAGGGTCTCGCTATGCAGGTCAGGCTAGCCTTGAGCTCATTTTGCAGCCCAGGCTAGTCTCCAACTCCCAGCGATCCTCCTGCCTCAGCCTCCTGAATGCTAGGATTGTGCGCCACCATGCCCAGCTACCAATATAAATTTCTTAAACCCCAATTTTACTCTGAATAGCTTTGTTAGCAGAACATTTGAGCAACTATTATCCTTTATTCCATTTTTGAAATATCAACTTGTAGGAGATTTTAAAATAGGAAGTACCCTGTATCACTTTGAACGCTCCTGCTTTGATTTGTTTATGTTCATGATACTGGTATGCTGCTACTGTTCTATTTTTTTGTTTGTTTGTGTCTCATGTACTACTCTCTTTAAAGAAAAAAAATCAATATATTCAAATAAAATGGCTTGTCCTTTTACAATCTTAAGACCTGAATTAAAATACATCTTCCACAAAGTATGTAGTTATGTATTTCAGCTTTTTTTCTTTTTGCCTTTTTCTTTTTTTGAGACAGGGTCTCGCTGTGCAGCTCAGCCTGACCTTGAGCACACTTTGTAGCCCAGGCTGGCCTTGAACTTGCAATGATCCTCCTGCCTCAGCCTCAGCCTCCCGAGTGCTGGGATTACAGGTGTGCGCCACCAAGCCCAGCTATACTTAAACTTTAATTTTGTTGCCCACAAGTTCCTTTTATCCATATTTACCTAACAGCCATAACTGGATTAATCTTTTCTTATTTACCACTAATTAAACTCCAATTGGATTGACATGTTATATAACAAATTTCTTTTAGCAACTATAAATATTTCTTCTGATTTTTAGGTGAATAATTTTCTAAGAGGACTCTACATCACCAAAGAGATGTTTACGAGGCTCTCTTCTCGTGGCCACCCGACAGGTCTGCGTGTGCCTACCCTGTCCTCACATTACAAGCCGCTCGTGAGCTAGGGAGGCAGCTCAGCCGCAGCATGCCTACCTCGCACGTGCAAGCCCTGGCTTCAGTCCCCAGCAGTGCAGAAACAAACCATGACAAAATGAGAACTGTTCCTTGTAATTTTCAGTTGTGTAAACAATTTTAGATGAATAGACTTAAGGTGCTATCAACACATACAGATTTTCTGATTAAAAGCTATGGAACCAATACCTATAATTTAAGGCAAATAGCATCACTCACACACACATACTCTGCTTTCAAATTCAACTCTAACCATTTATTAGTCCCTTAACCCTAAGAACTAAACACTATAATTCTATAACACAGCATATTGTGAATTAATACCATCAACACAATAATAACGAGCTTCATAACTCCCAGATAGTGCCTGGCCTAATTTACTACAAAGTGTGTTAACATATTTGTACCACCAAAAAGACATGAATTTTCCAACACTAGGTTATTTGTACCACTAGATGGCAATATTCTTAAAGTTTGATTAGAGAACTATAAAATAAATCACAGGTGGGAAAGAGAAAAAATGACTAATAACAAAAGCAAAATACACAGTATAAGTAAAATACGTAAATGAGTAGGTGAATTTTCATGAAACTACAAACAGTAATATAAAATTCTTCCTGTGTAGTGTAAGAAAAAGAACACCCTATCTTTCTTAATCTTCCCCTTCCCACAGGAGAAGGTACGTGGAAGACACAAAAGTCAAGCCACTGATAGACCCCCTCCCAGCTGAACACACAGGACAGCTGCCCTGCTTCCGTGCAGTGTTAGCAATCCAACCCCAGGCATCAATACCAGGTACATAAACAACGGAAGTCTGGCTCTTACTCCACCTGTGAACAGAGGGCTGCTGACAAAGGGACACTCCACACACACCGCACTAGAGGTCACGTCACTCGTATGCGACACACAAAGCTTTAAAGAACCACCGAAAGCAAGGTGAAGTAAGGAGAAGACAGGGTTACTCACCGTGGGGTAGCAGCCGCCTCCTTGCCTGTGTGCAGCTCCCCCAGCAGAGCTGGGTAGTGCCCTGGAGGTGCCAAGAGAGGTGAGCTCGCCCTGCCCTCAGTGCGTGAGCAACACATCCTTTCACACACCAGTGACACGGTCTCACTCTCAGACCTGAAGAGCGTTCTTTTCTGAGTGAAAAGTTAGTAAAAGCTGAGACCCTAAGAATGACTTAGCAGATATCAGACAAAAGGAGCACACAGAAGTCGTCTGAGATGAACGTGGTGACTCCTCTACCTTGAGTAACCCTGTTTTAAGATGTTAGGTTTTTTTTAAATTTTGGTTCGGTTTTGCATCTTCTGATAGCTGGTTAAACCTAGAAGATTATAATAGAGAGTGGATTGTAAAGGAAAAATTGACAATTTCAGGATTAAAGGCAAGAGCCCAAAATTCTTATGCGACCCTGAGAAGATGCAATCCAGCTTCTATATCTACATCTATGAAGGTAGTGCTATGAGTATAAGTTATAGCACTAATATTTCTCTTAAAACATTAAAGGTTCCAAGAGCAAAATAGGGAGATTCCATTTTAAGTTTCAGTTTATAGTTAACAAACTGGTAAACATTCAAACAGTTTTAAGTTGTTCTGAGCTAAAAATATATTACCCTTAATTACCCTCCAGGCCCCACTGCGTGACACCGCGGTTTACAGTAAGTACGGGTACTTAGTAACTCTATACTGCTAAAGGCCCCCAAGTAGGAGGGTACCACTAATTACGTTTAGTTTTAAACTTAGGGTTTAGCTGTTTATTTTTTTTTTGTCAGTCTCTCATTACACAGCACAGAAAATAGGTTTTCACGTTCAGGAGCCATTTCCCTTACAACGAGATTAAGACCATCCCATATACCCTAGATTCTTACAGGAAAACTCACACATAAAGTAAGCTCCTAGCTTTTTAGCACCACGATTGTCCAGAAGACACATACTGTATTCCAATACATACAAAACGCAATCTTTATACTGAGCAATCTGGCTGAAAATAATTACAGAAGCTAGAATAGTTTACATAATTAAGGCAGTTTTTAAAAAACTGAGTTGCTAGGTACTTCCCCAAACTGATCTGGTATTTCAGAAAATGAACGATGTCTCATAATTTCACAGCCAAATTGTTGTTAGTCAGGAAGTATTGCCAAAGGTACAATGAAGCATTACATTAAAGCAGCACCACAACGTATCACAATTACACATTCTTCTCCTTCCCTCTGGTATATTTTCCTGTTTCCTATGGAGAACTAATGTCTTCAGTCAGTGTTCTTTTCCTACCCCAGCTTCAAATTGACCTGCTGAGAATTTCTGTGAACTGTGTGCCACAGAAACTCTTTCTTCACAATGCGCCGTGTGACTTCGTATCAACTTATACTCAGAGGACTTTTGACAAGTACTAAAATGTATCTCATTAAGCATTGTAGAAATCATCTGGGAGCACACTGGGAGGCTTAGACAGGAGAATCTCAAATTAAAGCCTAACCCAGGCAACTTAGTAAGACCCTGCCTCAAAATTAAAAAAATAGAAAAATAAAAAATTAAAGGGCTGGAAATGTAGCTCAGCGCAAGGTCCTTCTGGGTTCAATACCCAGTATTACCCCAAAACATAAAATTAAATGAATATAAAATCTATTATTTTGATACTTTTGAGAATTTACCTTCTGTGAAAACACCATTTTATTTTTAGTTCTACTTTATGTAATTACTATACTGCATAAATGTACATATCTATGAAGAACCCTAAAAATAACAATTTTAAAAAACTAAACATTTTTCTATATTATTCTTAGAAATATTTCTTTTATTCTATATATAAACATGTTTGTCATTGAACGTGTTTTATATAACGTCATTATGCTTTATTGTATTAACTTTTTACTCTAAATGGAAAATTCTAGAACATAAAACTTGTCAGTTTAAATTTATCTTTGCTTTTCATCTTTTCCAGGAAAACTAAGAAATACCTAGTATCAATTTTATAGCTTATAATTTATTGTAAGCTAAACTGTTTAACTATATAGCATTCAAAATTTTTTATTCTTTTCCTTATTGAAAATGTGTATCATACAAAAATAGTTGTTTTTATGATAACTGAATATATGAACTTTTATCATGAATATTTACGTCAATGGATAAATACTTTTTCTTCATTCACTACTGCAGAGCACGTGAATTGCCACGGAGATCTGTGAGCCTCACAGTTATCACCTGATGCTGAGGCTTCCCTAACGCGGAGATGCGCGCTTTCTGCTCTTCGAGTAGGTGACCGCCACTGTCACTGCCAACACTTACACAGATCCGCTAGACGCAGGTAGGACACAGCTTGCGGCGCTTCATGAGAGGAGTAAGCTCTGACTAAGTGACACGGAGTAAAGACCACTCGGGGGAGGGGAAGAATCAGGAAAACTACTGTAGTCTTCACATTTTAAAATACTGTTTAAGGGGCCCGGGATATAGCTCAGCGGCACAGCACCTGCCTGGCAAAGTTTGAGGTCCTGAGTTTGATTCCCGGTATTTCAAAAAAAAAACCAAAAAACAAAAAACTGTTTAAATCAATCTCTCTTAACAAAAACTAATTTTTGGTAAAATTGCTCTTATACCCCCTACAAACTGAGGAAACAAATGTTCTTTTAAAATAATTCAGTAAATTCCTAGGCAAACTTCTACAACAGATTTTTCTTACCTACAATGACTCTACTACTTCTTATACCTAATTAATAAGCCTTGAAGCGTTCAATGTGTAGAAACAGCTTTAGAATGAAGTAAGTAGTACTGTGGGAGTGGATATAACTACGGAAGTCAGAATCATGGCCCTCAACAATGGCTACAAGAAAATCAAGCCACTTAAAAACTGTTCTTTGAAGCTATTAAAGATGTTTTGTTACAAAATCAGCAAATAATTTTCTATTTTTTTGTTCCTGAAGGGGCTATGAGTTATTTACCTTTTTGGTGTTCACTGACTTCTTAGCATGAAGAAACGCTGGGAGAAACAGTTGCAGCCAACACCTGTCCACTTATCGTTAAGTGCGTATTACACACTGCTGGTTTCACTCTATCTCAATCTGTTCATCTTAAATAGCAGTATTAACAATGGGTCAAACTGAGACATTCATTCAAAATAATATGTGGAAGCCAGGCGTGGTGGTGCACGCCTGTAATCCCTGCACTTGGGAGGCTGAGGCAGGAGAACTGCTGTGCATTCGAGGCCAGCCTGGGCTAAAAAGTGAGCTCAAGGCCAGCCTGAACTGTATGGCAAAGCTCTGTCTCAAAAAGACCAAAAATAAATAAATAAATAAGTAAATAAATATGTGGAAAAGCAATTAAAATCATAAAACAGTTGACAGATAAAAAGTTCATAAAGGATAATATTTTTAAAAATTTACTAAAAAACACAATTCTTTTTAAATGAAACATTGTAGGCTAAAGAAATTTTTTTATCTTTTAGAGAAGCATATTGGCTTAATTCAATAAACTCACAGATGAATTTATTATCTCCACACTGATATTTTTTAACTGATTAACATCTGAAGTTATGCTAAGTAACATAAAAATCCGAAAAAGTCCTTTTAAGAAGTTCACTGTGCCTTAAGTATTTTTGACCTAACAATTATAAATAAAAAGGTTAAAGTGTGCAGAAATGACAGCAATACCAATACCAGTAATTTATTAAGTGGTAAAACTTAACAAGTACGCAGACAAAAACAGTAAAAATGTAGAGTAGTTATTTGTACTTACAAGTTAGTGACTGGCTCTCCTTTCAGTGGAGGCAGGAGGTTCCCTGAGCCGATTAAACAGTTGTGCACTATAGTCAGACTCTGCAGAACATCATCTCTGCACAGATAGAAGACAACGTTACCAAGGACTCCTAAGTCCCTATTTCGGATCTGGACTCTAGGATGATGTGCAGAAACCAGGGTGAAACAGAGCAAGCGGGAATACACAGAATTACCCCTCCAGGGAGCCAGGGGCGTGGCTTGGCGGCACACGGCTCTGAGCTGGGCTCCCCGTGACAAAAAAAATTACATCTTCAGTTTACCACCTCAGTGAACAGTTTGCCAGCTTCACAGCGAGGGTAATTAGGGATGGGATGTTGCTCAGCGGTAGAGGGCTTGCCTAACATGGGTGAAACCCTAGGCTCAATCCCTAGTACCGTAAAAAAGAAAAAAAAGTTATTGCTAATACTAGACCTGCTTGCATTTAAACAGGTTCCCAATAATCACAGGTAAAAGTACCCTCTGTCAAGCAATTCTTAGTCATCTCTACCACAGATTACCTCCACTTACAGTAAGGGGAAGCAGTGCTACAGAAAATGCTTCCAGCTTATTCCAACTTTAACAACACATTAGCTAAACCTTTGCTTTCAAAACTCAATTCAATGTACTGCAGTCTATAGTCAATGTCAGTCAACCAGACTTCCAAGTCCATCCTACTGAGTATGTGCAGAGGGTCTGACACATAACTGATTTTCTTATTATTTTAGGAGTTTTTTAAAAAATTAAAACTCAAAGCCCAAAGGTCTCAAAAAACCCGTTCCTTGTTAAACACCTGTGGAGGAAAAAAAAAATGGCCTCATAGAGATACTTCTCTAAGTAACAAGAAAAAAAATGGCCTCATAGAGATACTTCTCTAAGTAACAAGAATGTGAGTTACCAAAAAGACACAACCAATAAAATCCATGCATAGGTTAAAAGGCATTTCCTTTCAAAGGGAGCATACCTACTATCATTTCCGTAAGAAAAAGTGAAATTGGTAAGTAAAAAAGTTTCTACCGGAAACTACAAAAAAATTACCAAGCTTTTCTTTTTAAAATGTTTAGTCTATAGCCATACCATCCTGAACACACCTGATCTCAGAAGCTAAAATGTTTAAATTTTGCTAAATTTTCTGCCCTATTACATTAAATGGTTTTAAAAGATACACTTTGCCAGATTTTCAAAGCACACATTAAAAATGAATACAGTAAGCCAGGCATGGCGCCTGTAATCCCAGCACTTGGGTGGCTAAGGTAGGAGGATTACCTTGAGTTCAAGGCTGGCCTAGGCTTCAAAGTGAGTTCAGGG
>NW_004955441.1:19632445-19654342 GCF_000276665.1 Chinchilla lanigera
AAAAAAAAAAAAAAAAAGAGGTATAAAATTTCCGTTAGGCTGAGGCAGGAGGATCACTGCGAGTTTGAGACCAGCCAGAGCTACAAAGTGAACTCAAGGCCAGACTGAACGGCACAGCGAGACCCTGTCTCAAAGACACACAAAAAAAAAAAAAAGAGAGAGAGGTAGTTTCACAATAAAATTCCATAGAACTATGCAGGTAAGACATGGCATATACAGAAAACAGAAGCATTAGCTCCATGCAAAGTGAGATGGCCTGAGTTTAATACATACCAGTAAGTTTTAATAATCTATTTTTAAAAAACTAACATCTTTATTCACATTCATGCACACCCAAATACTTTGAATCCCTTAGAAAAAGAACCCAGTACATTCTTCAATCCTAAATTATTTAAAATGCTTGCCTTGATAGGAAAGTATTCAGAAGGAGGCTTATCAAAGCCACCTGGCACACTGCAGTACTCTGTAGGGTAGATAAGTGTAGTAGAACGAAGAAGATGATGCAAAAGGTTACAAGACAGAGTGTAACCCTGCTTACAGGTTAGATGTAGGGTTCTTTGGAGAATCTTTACAAGCTGCTCCCTATAAAGAAGCAACTTCTTCCCATCCACTCGAGTAATCTAAACAGGATAAAAAGTTCAAAACATTGTCGTTAAAAGATTAAGAATCAATAATTAATGTAAAATTCAACGTTTGGCCACTAACGTAGTAAAAGCAAAACAAAAAAATCTAACTTTTGAGTTTAAGGTTCCATAAGTCAAGGTTACATCCTTTGAAAAGGACGTAACTCCTTAAAGAGACAAAATTTACTTACATTTCTGAACTGTCTCATAAAGGAAACTCAAGTTTGATCAATGGCCAGATTTTAAATAGAAAAGTAGTTGTCAGAAAGGCTAAATTCCAAAACCAAGTTACATTCTCAGAGTAATATTTGTCTCCAAAGGCTTACCGTACCTCAGACAAAAGCTGAAGGCTCCACAGTAACTCCTTGTCTAGTTCCTCATCATTCAGTACATCCTCATCTAGAAATGGCAAAACAGTACCCGGAGGAAAAGAAAAAAAATCACATATCCAAGTAAACACATCATTTAGAAAATATTTCTGCTTAATATTTCTAGTAACTGAGAAAATTTGCTTTCAGGGATACTTTTAATTTCTTCTCCAGGAAGGTGAACTTGTTCCAAAAGGAAGTAAAACAATTTTCAAAAAATATAAACTGCAGAGGATATATAGCTCAGCAGCACAAGTGCCTGCCTGGCAAGCTCAAGGTCCTGACTTCGATTCCCAGCACCCAAAAAATAAACAAAAAACAAACAAACCAAGACTCACAACGTAATTGATATTTTTAAAGTAACTTCTATTAACTGTTGCATGAAAATATTAAGTAAAAATTTCTACACTCTCTGCCAATTTGGGTATGTTGGAGGGGATTCCTTCCCAAAAATAAAAAATAAAATGCTGTATAGCTCTAAGAAACACTAAAATTGTAAAGACAGGATACCGATCTTACTTCTGACTTACTCGTTGTAAGCTGGGTTATAACACTGCAGCAGTGCGGGACAAACAGCTTCAGCGACTCCTCTGGGCAGCACTAAAAACGTATTTGTACAAATAAGTTGAAAACAAATACTTCAGTCACAAAATTACACTACCGGTGCTTTAGTGGCAAATAAAAGTTGCAAGCAGCTACTGAAACAATGATGTATTTTAAGTTTATCAAGCAATTCTGGAATAATTAACTCCCTAAACCTGCTAGTTGTTGAGTCATTAATTTATCAGTTCCAAAAATTAAACTCACCTTTACAGCAGCACGACACATATCTGCTACCATGCGGCCTGCTACTCTTGTTTCAAATATATGTGAAATAGAAAAATTAAAAACTTTCTGAAGGGCCACCTGTTAGGGTAAAAAAGAAAGTGTCCAATTGCTATTTTTAGAAAATTAAACATGCAACATGAAAGAAAATGACAGATACACTCAAATTATATAAAGAATATCCAAGGAGGCAATTTTTGACCAGCTGACTTTATGAGGATTTGCTTAATGATGTCACATTCAGGTATAAGAGTAACATTTGCAGATGATTCTACCTTGAACACATGAGGAGTAAGATTTCACTTTCTTTTTTTTCAACTTTAAAAAGATTCCAGAACAAAATATATATAAATATGTAAAATTATTATAGCTTTATATTCTTTAATGCAATTAGCAAAATACGTTTTAATTTCTAAACATAAATCAAGATACACTACAGTTTAAAACCAGAAAGAACTAAAGCTAAATTAAATTTTACTTTCTACAGAAATCTGCCATACAAAATTGTAGCTGCTGGAAGCAAATGCAATTAAATTACCTCGATAATTAGTCCAAAATAACAAACAGAAATTTTTAGAGTATCTAATATTTACAACTTGTTAGTCTAGCAACTACAAACCTTTATAAAAATGTATACTCTTAAAAGACTTGAAGCACTCTATTTAATTTTACAGTCATTACAGAATTTTAACTTGCTTGCTAAATGAAGAAATGAGTTCTAAATTTGGATTAACCACGCTGAAACTATAAACAACACCTTTCTGTTGAACAAGAGATGATTTATGTTCATTTCTTTCATTTTAGTAAGGGCTTGAGATATAGCTCAATGGCACAGTGCCTGCCTGGCAAGCACAAGGTCCTGAGTTTGATTCCTAGTAACAAAAGAAAAAAATTCCTTGCTCTTTAATCTTGGTAGTTATCCTATTTTATATAGTTATAACGCAGCATATCCTTCAGTCAGGATGAACACTGTTACATGGTGATAACCTCAGATAAAGGGAGAAGAACTGAAAATGAAGAGCAGTCTTAAAGACCTCACTGCATGTGAGCACCAGCTAGTATCAAATAAGGGAATGTTTAATCAAATGCCTTGGAGGACAGCTTTTGCTAGATCATTACACTTAGTGTTTAATTTCCGCCTTGTAACTGCACAGAAACTTCTCAAACTTCTCTCTTAGAGGCCCGCTTCTTATTACTCATGCGGCACTCATGGCCTACAAAGCCGCTGTGAGTGCTGAACTAGCAAATGCTAAGACCCCGGTTTCTAAGGGAGATACAGGGTTAGATCACTGTGAGCATCTGGTCACACTGCCAACCACCCACTGATACATAATTCTGTTTTAAGTGTGTCTCATTACAGACACTGACTTAATACATACGGTCTGTTCATTAACACTGAGCTCAGTCAACAGCTATGTAATTCCTATCTGTTGCACTTTATTTAACATATATACGTTTCCACTTAGCACAGTACAACTCTTTTATGCTGATGAAGATTAGACCTCACTTAAGCATGCTATGCACACAAAGAAACAAGTTAAATATTAAAACACCAAATACAACTAAAACGTCAGAGGTTAATACTTCTGCAGCAACGTTCTCTTACCATAAATATCTCTCTGGAACACTGTGTAAGGATTGTACTAAATGTAGAGGACAGACCCAGCTCCACCAGACTCTCCAGGTGAGTCATCTTCTCAGTTTCCGTCTCTTCTCTTGTTTGCTCTAACGTGCTACTTTCTATAAGTCCAAAGCATCTAGATAATCCAAACAAAGTGTAATTTTAGCCACAAATAACTGGTTTAATGATCAGATAAGCCTCTATTACCATGACAGTTCAAATGACAGCTACTTAATTTGCACATGGCTCACAGACAAATTTTCTGTTTTTAACTTTACAGCAGCTCAAGAAGGGTTAAAATGCAAAGAGAAACTAAGGTTTTTAGGATGGGACAATCCCTTTATTTTATTTTGATCCTTTTCTTGAACACAAGAGAAAGGACAGATCTGAGCCTCCAGCTCACCTGTCCATAAACTGTAAGACGAAATCCTCAAATTCAGCTGTGGCTGAACAAAGCTCTCGCTCCACCTACAACACGCCAGTATAAAGAAAAGTTACACATAGCTTTTGACTATTTTCTCTACACTAACAACACTCAATTATGCCTACCGAAGAGATTTAACAGTAAATGATTACCGTGGATACTATAAGAAATAAGACCATAATCACATGCCGATTTGGAACAATTTAATCTAGTACTTTCTTAGGAATCAAAGTAAGTCATGAACTGAAAAACACCTCCAGGTGACAGCTATGCAGACTACTTCACCATCTATACCATTTAGCTGCAGAACAGTAATTTCACGTTGCCCACCCACTGTTATTTTAAACTGTCAAACACTGCTATGCGTGTAGGGAGAGTTAGAGCTCTCGGTTAACCCTCTCTAACCAGAAAGCATCCTTACTTCAGTGAGGTCATCTCTTTCTTGTAGTACAGATGAACAATCTACTAAAGGCACCAGAGTAGAAAATGTTGCTATAAACTGGAATGTGATCTGTGGGAACACACAATTTTCAACATGAATTACAAATTCAAAACAAGCTAAATTACCCAAATAAATTATGTTGAGGAAAATCTCACAATCTGTGTATTTTTCACTTAGAATTGAACATTTTAAGGTTCTGAAAATTAAGTGCTACTTTAGTAATGAAGTTACAAAAAAAACCCTCCAGTCTTTTGTCAGTGAGAAGTTTCTTTGTCTCCCACTGAACCATGTAGGGTTAATGAAGGGCAAGTAGGAAGCGAAGGCAGAGGCTGGAGCACAGGGAAGAGGGCGCGGAGCGAAGGGGTTCACCAGGAGATGTGGCCACGCGGCAGCTGGCATTTTGTATTATGTAGCTTTTCATCACAGCTCCTCACTGCCAAGAACAACAGTAATTATACAGTGAGATCTAAAACCTCACAGAACCCGGATGCGGGATCTAGCTCAGTGGGTCCGTGCCTGCCTAACAGTTACAAGGCCCTAGGTTCAAGGCTGGCACAGCAACGAGATTTTAATACACACAGGTTACAGCAGATTGCTTTTTAAAGGCATTCCACAGGTGACTTGTCCACAAGTTAGGGTTACCCGTTTATGCGCACCTGTGTCATCATTAACAGATTTTTATTAAACTGTGCTCTAAAAGGTGTTTGAAAGAAATTTCAAAGATGTACACTTCTACAATTATAACAAGTATAGAAAAAACCATCCACATGCTCACCATGCATTTACTAAAGTCATTTGGATCCACCCCAGGCAATGCTCTCATCAGCAGAGGTAGCATGTGTGTTGGACCTTCAGGAAACCACCTGCCTCCTGATACCAGACTTCGGGCGACTCCAATTACACAGCTCAGAGTAGCCGTGAGCTGGTGAGGTTCTGTTAATGTCTCTAGCGCTGGATATGTTCTACAGTTTGGAAAGAGAATTTTACAGTGTTAAATGTGAACTATACTAAGTCCATGTAGTGTAGTTTGACTGAACGGATAAAAGCAGAAGATCTGCTACCAAAGTTAACAGAATTACTCAGGTAAGATACAGAATGCTAGGGGCTGGGGTTATAGTTCAGTAGCACAAGTGCCTGCCTGACAAGCACAAGGTCTTGAGTTCAGTTCCCAGGGCCAAAAGACAAAAAAGCACAGAATGCTGCATGTCTCTCCCATTCCTTACCTTATGACCTGTCTCTTTGTAAATCCCAGTGAAAATGAGCATAAGCCAGTAGACTCTGCTTTGCTTCTCAGCCTTTTTTTTCTTTGGACGGGGTCTTGCTCTGAAATTCAGACTAGTTTGCACTCACTGTGCAGCAATCCTCCTGCCTCGGCTTCCCAAGTGCTGGCTTTGCAGGCATGTGCCACCACTACACCTTCCTGTTTTAGCCATTTTAATCCAATCCATATTAAACTAATCTAATGGCACAGGGACTATCAGGACTCAGGAATAACGAATTACAAGTACTCTTCAAAACAAAACTAAATATAAAAAAAGTACTCTTCTTGTCCTTTTTATAGAAAAACAAATTGAGAGCAGGGTCTGGTGGTACACACCTGTAATCCCAGCACTGAGGAGGCTGAGGCAGGATTGCTAGGGGTTGGGCTACAAAATGAGTTCAAGGCCAGCTTGAACTGCAGAGTGAGACCCTGTCAAAGACAAAAAATAAAACTGAAATTTATCTCATTTTATAATTTAAAAAAAAAAAAAAAAGACTTGTAGGGCTGGAGATATGGCTCAGAGGCACACCTGCCTGGCAGGCTTGAAGTCCTGAGTTCGATTCCCAGTACAAAAAACAAAAACAAAACAAAAAAAACTTGTAGCCAGGCATGTTAGCACACAACTATAATCCCGGGACTTGGGAGGCTGACGCAGGAAGATCACTGTGAGTTCGCCAGCCTCAGCTATGTTGAGTTTAAAAAGTCAGTCTGAAACGCAAAGTGAGACCCAGTCTCAAAAAGAGGAAAAAAAAAAAGACAAACTTGTTATTTAAAACTGAAAATCAATTATATAAACCATGACAACATTTGTGACACTGGTCTGAATAATCTGTGGGGAATAAGAAATATCATTAAACTAAGGGCCAACAACATTCACTGTGACTCAGCGATTTCATTTCCAAGACCCTATTTTATAGATGGTAATAAAATCTAAAATGTAGTCATTTTAAATTCTACTTAGGCAGAAATTTAACCATATATTATGTGAGAAAAGGGAGGATTTTAAATAGGGTAAAAAATTGTTAAAAAAAAAAAAAAGAAAGAAAATATATCAGACTAAATATCTTTTGGAGATATAAAACTCTGAAAATTTCTTTTCTACATTTTTAATTCTTAAATTTCTTTTAATTTTAGACAGGGTCTTGCTATTTTATCTAGGCTGGCCTCAAATCCTTGGGCTCAAGGAATCCTCCTGCCTCTGTCTTCTGAGCAGCTGGGACTATAGGTGTGTACCACTGTGCCTGGCTACATTTTAAGTTTTTAAGAAAGTTTTGCTCTTATGAAAGGAAAAAGCCTTCTGCCTTGATCAGGCACACATCATTCACTATGTCGCTCTGTCCAGGAGCTGAGGACGAAGGAGACAAGTGCTGGATATGTGCTCTTGGTGATTATAAGCTTTGCTCCTTCTGCAGAGCAATTTATTTTACTATTCATAATTAATCAGCTAGAAAATTACAGAGATAGACAAAATAAAGGGGAACTAAAGAAGTATTTAAAAATATGCCCAACTTCAAAATGTTAGGTGTACCAACAGCTGAAGTCTCTCCTCCCGAAGGAGCACAAGGGAGCTGTACTCATTATCAGCTTCTGGTACCCAACAGAGGCCAAGCAGGGAAGAGTACTGGAAGGTGAAAAAGAGGGCAGACCAACTTCTCCACTCCATCTCCGAACGATGCTCTCCGTGCTAGAAGGGCGCCCTTGTCCCCAGGTGAATGGGGACAACACCTATCCTTTGGAGAGAGGCGGGAACAGGCTGTAGTCCTACTAACAGCCTTGCACAAATAAAACTCAACTGCTAGTTTCTTCGTGGCTCTAAAAACTGCTAGAACTTTTGACAATGACATTTAGAGAAAGGTTAAGGTTCACATTCAGGCATCAACATAAGAAAGACAAAGCAAAAACTTAAAGCAATCTGGTCCTGAATACTCAAAAAACTGCCTCTGTCTCAGGATTCACTATCCTTTGCAGTGTCTAGGCTAGAAGAGAGCTATTTTAGATATGCTCTCCTGTTTGTTTTTTGTTTTTGGTACCGGGAATTGAACTCAGGACCTTGTGTTGGCCAGGCAGGCGCTTATGCCACCGAGCTATATCCCTGGCCCTAGATATGCTCTCAACATACAAAACAAAGTGCAATAAAAGTTATACTGTAAAAGCAATACAGATTAAACTGAGATTGTATAATATATAATTTTCTTCTGTGTCACCAATTCACTACCACATACTCTTAAGTTATGTACAAAAACTTGGGTAACTGCTATGTCCAAAAAATCCAAAGTCCAGGCGGGGCATGGTGGTGCACACCTGTAATCCCAGCACTCGGGAGGTTGAGGCAGGAGGACGGCTGTGAGATGGAGGCCAGCCTGGGCTACAAAGTGAGCTCAAGGCCAGCCTGAACTGCATAGTGAGACCCTGTCTTTAAAAGACTAAAAAAAAAACAAAAACCAGAAACATCCCAAAATCCAAAATCCTTGTTATCTGCTGCATTTTAACTGTTTTCTCTCTAATCTTAATGAAGTTTCCAAACAAACTGAAAGGTTTTGCTTCTCTAAAAACGGGCATCAGCACTGAAAATGTAGAACAGATGCCACACAGAAGGAAAGAAGAACCAAAAAGAACACAGAGGGAACACATAACAAGAACAACCTTCCTTAAGACGTGTAAGGCTGCACTTACCTTTCAAGTACAGGGGGTATTACTAACTCAGGCCTCATGAGTGCAAGATTCTGCAGAGCCTGGGCCGCTTCTAGACTACCAGTTTTGCTAAACATAGCCAAGAGGACAGGCTGAAGGATGCATCGGACAAAGTCTGTAACATCCTCGTCAGTGAGCTTATGGCTATCAGGCACAGGAGTTAACCAGGAGGGCTTCTTGTATCTCTCACGATGCAATCTTCTAACAACACTGTTTGGCAGCCTCTGAAGTAGTTTCATTAACTTGCTCTGGAGACACAGAAACAGAAAGTTCTGGGTGGTTCCGCTTTCCCATGCGATACTCACGGCTCCTCTCTGCTCAGCTAACAAAGGAAGTCTAGCGTGGGCGCGGGGGCACACACGTCCAACGCCGCCACGTGGGAGGCTGAAGCCGGAGGGCGGCGAGTTGCTGTGTGAGACACATGGCTAGCTCAAGGCCGGCCTGGACTAGAGAGCAACACCCTAACCCCAAGTAAAGAATACAATAAAATGAGACGGCTTTTAAAAAATCACAGCTCTAAATACCAAGTCCTACACAGCACTCGACAGAATACAAAGCTGCTACCAATTCATTACTGGTAACCACGTAGGAACATGAGTTTCAAATTCCAGTTTTAAAAGTTTCTAGCACCACATAAATCTTCTATTACATGAAAATAATTTTAACTGACAAAAGAAAAAGAACTGTTATGAAATAGAAGAGACTATCCTATGTTTTTGTGGTCTTTTTTCAAGACAGGGGCTCGCCTTATAGTCTCAGGCTGGCTCTGAATTCGCTGTGGAGCCCAGGCTGGTCTTGAACTCTTGGCAATCTTCTAGCCTTGGCCTCCAAAGTGCTAGGGTTACAGGCATTCACCGCCGTGACGTACGAGGCGTGCCATTTCGGGTTAGTGTTTTGTTGCCAAGTGCAGCATTTTGTCACTAGTTACCACACCAGCATTCTTATTTCTGCATGTTCTACAAACAGTACCTCAATTTGCATTTAATCACTTACACAACCCTAAAACTTCTACGATACACTGCAGATGTTACAGGTTACACAACGGGCAACAGCTGAACACGACCCTGAATTTAAATTTTCGAGTAGAGTACAGGCAGAGCACACTCACCAGCCAGCGCCCATTATTCGAAGGGTGGTAAAACGACGTGATGCTGTTAAACAAACCGGATAAATGTTTCTGCACTAGCTTACTGGGTCCACCCTGTCCAGACAAAAGAGTAGAGTGTCAGTTCCTACATCACACTATGAAAATGAAGGACTCAGCAGACCCACAGCTATACACAGATCTCTAACATGGTTCACCTTCATCCTACCCTTAAGAGTCAAAAATAACTCCCCAGTGAGCTTCACAAAAATCACCTTAAAGGGGCTGGGGATTTGTTCAGCGGCACAGCGCCTGCCTGACAAGTGCAAGGCCGTGAGTTCAATTCCCGATGCCAGAAAAAAAAACAAAACCAAAAAAAAAAAAAAAAGAAATCAACTTAAGACATTCTATTAAAAATAAGAGCAACTTACATGAGTCAAATCATAAAATTAAAAAGGTTATCTTTCAGGTCAGAACAATAGTATTTAACTGTTCTGAAGTCAAATATCACGGATATTAAATATATTGCTAAGAGTATCATCTTAAATGACCAAGAACGGTAGTATAGTATGTAAGCATTCCTTAAATGACTAAGTAAATTTCTCATTGCATTAAAATGGAGAGAAATTTACATAAATGAATTTGGACATTTGATGATTATTTCTAAATGTTTTAAATGATCAAACTTGTTACACTGCTGGCCACAGTGGTACATGCCTGTAATTCCAGCACTTAGAAGGCTCAGGCAGGAGGATCACCACAAGTTCGACGATAACCTGGCTACACAGTGAGTTCAAAGCCAGCCTAAACTACAGAGTGAGCTGTCTCAAAAAACAAAAGCTACAAAAACCCATGTCACACCTAGCCCCATTTTGACTTGAAATAACTTTTATGTTTTTAATCTGTTGGCAAAAATAAACACAAAACAACCAAACAACATAAGCTGGGGGAAAAGAGAAAAAGGGTAGTTTTCGTCTATCAAGTTGCTCACTATCTAATTCTACAGTTCCACAAAATAAATTTCAACTTACTGCCGATGTAAGACAGAAAACATTTAACTTTTTTTTTTTTTTGCTCTTACTGGATATTAGAAAAAAATTGGATTTCCCACTCTATTTCATAATGAAATAGCAAAAACATAGGGAGTTTGAATTTCTGGCTGTAAAGTTAAAAAATCATCATGCCTTTTCCACAGCAACAATGTCAAGCAGAGTAACTCAAGGCAAAAACTAAACACCACTGTAAAAATAAGCCAGAAAATTACAAAGCAAATTTTTAATACTGTATTTAAAAGATGACATTAAAATATTTTTTCTTTTCTTCAATGGTAACATAAATCAATCCTTCATACTTTTTCCTTTGCTGCAGATAACTCTGTTGAGAAGCACTGTGTTCTGTATAATATTTTGTGGAGTTTCTAAGCATATGCAAAACCCTGACTTCTAATTCTATCTTGGGAAAATTCTTTCATATACAAGTCTTGCTTCTGGTCTGTAAAAAATGTTAGACGTTTATACTCTATTTTTGTTTCATTGGTTAGCAAGATTCATAAATGGTAGATTACTGCAACCTGGATTCAATAAACACGAATATACTACCTTGGAAAATATCCAAAAATGTGAGAGAGGCTCTGAGTTCCACCTCTAGCAACAGAGGAAGAAGAAAAGGAAGAGGAAGAAGAGGAAAAGGAAGAGGAAGACAGGGAGCCAGGGGAGTGGGGAGGTGAAGAAAGCAAACTCCAAGGGTCAGGTAGGTTGGTGGGGCGCTAAGGTGGGGCTTGGATTTTTGCGCAGTTGAGGCAAAACAGAGCTGAGCTACATAGAACAAATGAAACCTGTTACAAACCATCATGGCGGTGACCCATATTACAGCGTGCCCTATGTCATAGGCATTCGTGAGAAATCTCGGGACTAATACTTGACTGCTTCCCACTGGGAGGTTCAGACTTCTCAAAATTCTTGTAAATATCTTTTGAAAGAAGAAAAGAAACATTCACTTGTAAGCGTCATATATTAGTATTTTTAACATACTCTCATTTTGTCATGGGAGACCAAGCAAAATTCTAATCGTTTAGTAACTTAATTCTTTAAAAGTCAAATATAAAAATGATGTACTGTATTACATGTACAAATAAGAACGACGATTCTTTAAAAGTTACACATTAGCTCAATTCTTTACAACTTACATATGATATTTTGGGTCACAGGCACGTAAAGCAGCTGTGCACACGTATCTAAAAAGAGACAAATGAGCTATCTACAGCCAGACATAAAAAGGCAAAATGTAGCTACTGTAGCCAGACAACTTTTCTGACCCTTTCTGCCTCTCTACCCTACGTAAATGATTTTCCTACGTTCCTGTTCCATGCCAAGGAGGCAAACAGGCGAAACCCAAATCTCTTTGGGTTACTTCCTATCTCAAAAATCTTAACGTTGATACTATTTTCCCCGAAGTACTGCACCCTTTTAGCCAGTAATTGTATTTAATGTAATTAAATGTACATTTTCTGTTTATCGTTCCCGAGAGGTCTCAAGACATTAAAAGGTGACCTCCCCTCCTCAGGTAGTGTCCGTCAGCCAACAGCAGAGGAGCGCAGTGTCAGCACGGCTACCGGCCGCTCCAGCCCTGCTCTGACGTCAGAGCGTGGGTGTCTACAACAAGCCTTAGGAAAGCTCCAAGAGCAACTCCACTGCAGGTGAAATAACACTGAAGACAGCCCCGCTGTATCTACTGTGGAAAAACATACTGTGATATGAAAGTATATGTCACTCTAGAGTAGCAATCAAATATACGAAACTTTACTGAAAGGTACGAATGTATATGCCACCCTTAATGATATACTTAGTACTTATAATTTACACACTCAATTGACAGTTCACGTCCTGCAAGTATGAGAAAAGATCATTTGTAAGACCTCGTGGGTTGAGTTATGTTTTCAAAGTAACTGATCCATCTCTATAAATTATTTATACATGCTTTTACTATTAGTCAAAAAATGTTGTGGCATCTGGCATTAGCATCCAAAAAGCCTACGATAAAAAGTTGATGTTGATGTTAGCGTTGTTGTATACCATGTGGAAATGCTTTATATTACCTTCGGTACATACGGATCCCAATCAATGTACCCTATGTTATCCGTAGCCAATCGAGCAAAGAGATTTACTAGTTGCTGAAAGTAGAAAAAAAAAAAAGACAAAATTGAGTAGACATATTTGGGGGGTTTTCTGTCTGTTTTTGAGACAGGGTCTCACTATGTAGTTCAGGCTTAAGCTCATGGAGATCCTCCTAGCACAACTTAATGCTAATATATATAACTTCTGGTTTAGATTTTTCAGAATCTCCAAACTTAAAATTCTGACTCATGCTAAAAACTTTAAGTGAACTACACCTGAAATGCTGCTAAAAAATGAAGGTGACAAGACATCGTCCACAGTGCAAAACATAAAAGGAAATTTTAATCAGATAAATATGTAAAGAACATCTGCTACGTGTCTTGCACCATGTAGCGTGGGCACCAAATAAAAATCTTGTATCCCATGCGTTTCACGATACATGTTTGAATTCAGACATTAATAAAACCAAAATACTACTGTTAGAAAACGGTAAATGACCGTAGCATTAACAGCGATCCTACGTAACTGCGGTTACTTATCAAATAACCCCCTCATCTCCAAATTAAAAAGTATTGCAGAAAACAGTGGCATACTTACCCCCTCCCATTGGGGGAGGTTTTGCACTGAAACCCAAAGGCCAATTAGTTCATCAAACCAAAGTCTGAAGAAGAAAAGCGTTGTTATGAATAGCAAGGGACTACAGAAAGTGACTCGCAGCCTGGGACCCTTTGTACTTTCTAAATCTACTATTCTTACTGACAGTTATACAACCCAGAAATAACAATACTGGCAGTTACAAGCTTAGTGGAACGAAAGTATTTCTGGTTTCAGTATTTCCTTTCCAATCTATTTACGCCAGAATTTATTTATCTAGCCAACACCTATCGCACCGTTCCATTGCTACTGCCCACACCCACCCAACGCCTGTTTAAAATCCCCTCCTTCCTGTCCCCGCTTCTCTGAGCGTCCTCCTTTGCTGCCTATCCCTCACACTGCCCCTTTCTTTCTTGCCTGAAGCCCGCCCTCATTCTGACTCAGCTTGTCATACAAGCACTGTTCTCTGTTCACAAACTTATGTTCAACTTTACACATTTCAAGTGTAATAAATATAATAAGCTACCAATTTTTTTTAAAAAAACTTCTTCCTTTACCACTTGTTTCATATCTGTACTTCCTGCTTCATTCTAGCATTTGTCAAGATGCGCGTGTACTTACTTAAACCCTTTATGATGAAGTTCTGGAGGAAGGGAGGTAGGAAGAAATATTTCAAAATAAGTGATGGCCTTTTGCATTGTTACATCAAAAGGGCACATTAAAGGCCGCCATTCTTCTAACATTTCTGCTGTTGCATCTGCTGGAAAGTATCTAATAAAAAAAAAGGTTTTCATGTATCTGATTATTGGGTAAAAATTCTACGACACCAACAGAAGCCTGGTGATAAGGGAGGAAGAAGGGGCCAGAAGCTTAACTCCCATGGTGCGGCCCGACTTGCAGAACAGGTGCGAGACCCTGGGTCCAAACCCTCACACCACAAGGCGGGTATGCATAACATGCATCACACACTGCAAGCGTTAGCTCTGTCTACCGTAAGCACTCACTCTTACAAAAGTGAACAGACCACATATGGTAGCAATGCCTGTAACACCAGCACTCAGCAGGCTGAGATAGAGAATCACAGGTTCAGGGGCGGCCCGGACTACTTAACAAGGTCTTGCCTCAAAAAACTAAACAAAAAAACCGTGTTATACTTGGGATAAAGTCAGTTTTCTTGTCTAAGAGACTTTAAAATATGCTGTGAGGTTGATAAAACTAAAATTAAAAATAAACAAACCAAAAACCAAAAAAAAAAAACAAAAAACCCCGGCGGGGCATGGTGGCACATGCCTGTAATCCCAGCACTTGGGAGGCTGAGGCAAAAGGATTGTTGGGAGTTCCAGACCAGCCTGGGCTAGAAAGTGAGTTCAAGGCCAACCTAAACTGCATAGCGAGACCATGTCTCAAAAAGACCAAAAAAAAAAGATAAAAAACGAAGTCTTCGTTTAGACGATGATGTAAAACTCATCTACAAAGTTAAATGCACTGGTTGTTTTTGCTCCTTTTTGCTATGGCATATAAACCGAAAAAAAAAAAAAAAAAATCCAGCCAGGTAGTGGCATATGCTTGCAAGTCCCAGGTATTCAGGAGGTTGGCGCACAAGGACTGCAAGTTCAAGGCCAGATAAAACAAGACCCCGTCTCAAAATAAAACTGCAAAAAGAACTGGGCTGTAGGTCAGTGCTACGGCACTCGCCTACACTGCAAGGTCCTGGGTTCCATCTCCAGTACCACAAAAAAATAAGAAAAGAATCCATTCTACGTAAGAAATGGATAGTAAGTGACTGAGCGAGGGGGCAGGAGCCCAGCAACCTCTGGGCACCATCTGCCCCCCTGGACAGAGTCCTCCCGTACACCAGACACCACACAGGACTGGACTAGCACACTTGGTCCTACAGGGTCTACTCTTCTGCAACCCTGGGACACAGCCGGGAGGGTCCCTGGGGCAGAAAGTATGTACACACTCACAAAATAAAGGTAAATGGCTGACGAAGACATGTATTCGTTCTAGATACACTTAAAATAAGGAACAGCATCTGAGAAATGTACTCTTCTCAAAGAAGCTGGGAAAACCCTTGAAATCCATTTATAGGTATGGCCATTATGATAGCTTATTAATCTTATTTTAAAGAAGTGTTAATTTAAATCGCAATTCACTCTTCTTTTATGTGAAAAATAAAACTACATTTCAAGTAGTATTTCTGTTGAGCCAGTTCCTTATGTGGGAATTTTTTTAAAAAATGATATGAGATAAAAGAATTAAGACATTGTATACAGATTTCCTATGATGAATGTGATCATTATGTATGAAAAATATGTACTAATGAAAGGTAAATTTTTTAAAAATTAAAAAAAAATTCAGAAACTGGGCCTGGTGGCACATGTCTGTAATCCCACACTCAGGGGTCTGAGGCAGAAGGATCGCTCCAAATTTGAGCCAGCCTGGGCTACACAGTAAGTTCAAGAGCAGCCTGGACCACATAGCAAGACCCTGTCTCAAAAACAATAAGTAAAACTTTTTAAAAAAAAATTTTAAAATGCGGGGTTAGGGGGAGGTGCACACCTGTAACCCCAGCACTCAGGAGGCTGTGTGCTGGAGACCACCCTGGGCTACAGAGTGAGCTCAAGGCCAGCCTGAACTGCACAGTGAGACACTGCCTCAGAAAGACAAACATAAACAAATAAAAATAGCAAAACCCAGTACATTTTGTTATTCCTTCAAGAATCTCTTCCTAATTTTTCCAAATCAACTAGTAACCCAAAATAAAAACTTGGGAGTTCTGTGAATTACTTATGATCCCAGAAAGTACCTGGTGACAATCAAGTTTCCAGTAAGCCAACACAGGCCAAGAGTTTTAACTGCCTAGCACAAAATGATTACTGCTCATCAGTGGCTTATGACTCAGGTTAGATTGTAAGCCTCTTGTTAGGGAACACCTTGTGTCTTGAAAACACATTTGTCCAAGACTAAATGGTAGAGCAGATCAGTAATTAAGTCTCTGATTTATTAAATAACATACTGAGCCAGGCACGGTGGTGCACGCCTGTAATCCTAGCACTTGGGAGGCTGAGGTAACGGGATTCTTGCAAGTTTGAGACCAGCCTGGGCTAGAAAGTGAGCTCAAGGCCAGCCTGAACTGCACAGCGAGAGCCTGTCTCAAAAAGACAAAAATAAATAAGTAACATGCTGAGTAAATAAAACCCATTACAAATGTATGATGAAAAGGGCTTCTATTCAAAGCATTCACTGCATTTGCAGCAGGGACATAGTCTTAGACCAGCCCATCACAAGAGCAAGAAAATAATTCAAGTATCTAAAATTAGACTTTAATTAAAGTCTATACTGGAGATTGAACTCAAGGTACTTGGCACTAAACTACAACCCTAGCTTTCTTTTTTTTTAATTTTGAGACAGGGTCTCATTACGTCACCCAGGCTGAGCTCAAACGTGCCACCCTGTCTTACCACACCAATATGCTGAGGTTACAGGCATGCACCACAGTGCCTGACGCGTTCATTTTAATGACAAAAATATGGAACATGTAGAGTTCAATATTCTAATTGAAGAGAACACGGCAGAAAAAACAGACCATCTTCCCATCATACCTCACATTTTAATGCAATCTACAATGTACTTTTGAGCTGAATAACCAATAATATTCCAGGAAAACTTTTCAAATGAAAATGTTTATATGTAAGTTATAATGTTCTCATTTTACAATGAGTGGCTTCAAGTGTTTGAAATTTATAATCAATATATGAAAATCCAGTTCAAGAGGTAGGAGTGAAATGTCAGTGACTAACTGCGATGTGGGAAAACGCTCATTTCTTTAATTTCCTCTTGAAGCAGGAAAGGAGTAATAAAGAGAGAAAGGCCACAGAAACAAAAACGATTTACGAAATGAGAAACTACTTACGGTCGGCAGCTTTTCACGAGTGTTTTGAGAACATTTTCTACAGAACTGGAGGGGGGAAAAGACATTTGGTAAGTGCGTCTGCGGTACTTTAAGAGCACATCTAATCCTATTAGTGCCTCTAGGATATGTTGGTACATTCAGAACTATCTGCTTACACACAGTAACTCATCACTCTCTCCTGAAGAGGGAACAGCAAGGCCTAACAACCCAAACTCCCTAGTCTCCTCCTCCTCTGCCTCCGCGTGCTCATGCTCTGCCACCAACGACAGGGAAGGAAACATCACTGCGAGAGGAAGGACACAGCATTTCTGATCTTCACAAAGCTGGCAACAGTGACTACAAAGTCAAATGCAAACAAACGAAACACACGCGGGGGCATTAGGTGATTCTTAGCTGGAATTTTTAAATAAATCGTGACTACTTACAGTACAAGCTCTCAAATCTCAAAAATAGGGGGGAAGGTTGACTTTCAGGCAGAATTTCAATCCTGAAACTTTCTCATAAAGCTTCTTGAAATTCTTAATTCGAGAGATCTACTCAACTTCTCTGAAAGCTTAAAAATTAAAGTATAAAAAATTCCAAGGAATAACCTGAAGCAAACCCACCAAAGGTAACCAATATATACCAAGAAAGAAAACTGTAATTTCATTATTTGGGAATAGAAGGAATCATCTTTAATTTCAAACTTTCAGAGAAAAATTAACTGAAGAAGACTATAGGCAATAATTTATGAGATGGTTCCCAAATTTTACAAAAGGTCACATGCCAGAGCTAATTTGAAGCATTTTTGTTTGTTTTTCTGAGACAGGGTCTCACTATGTAGCCCAGGCTGGCCTCAAACTCTGTAAGACCTTCCTGTTTCAGCCTCTCCAGTGCTGGGACTGCAGCATGCACCACCACAGCCAGTAATGAAATATTCTTTTTCTGATAAGAGAAAAGTTTTTCTTTCCTCCAAAAAAACTAAGCAAATTCAGAAAGAGTTTAGAGAACATCTAAATTTGCCCAGGAAAAGAGGGAGACTCCAACTATATCTAAAGCACCCCCTGAAGATTATGACTGTCACTTTTACTTCAAATATTTTCAAAGTGCTTAGCCGGGCGTGGTGGCACATGCCTGTAATTCCAGCACTTGGGAGGCTGAGGCAAGAGGACTGTTGTGAGTTCGAGACCAGCCTGGGCTACAAAGTGAGCTCAAGGCCAGCCTGAACTGCACAGAGACTCTATCTAACACACCAAAAAAAAAGTGCTTCTAACAGGGCTGTCTGTTCATTCACTTATACCTACTTATTCTTATCTATTACACATTCAATACATATTTTCTAACAAGGAAACAACACAGGTCTGGGGTCATCTTCGTGGGGGGGCGGTACTAGGGACTGAACCCAGGACTCAGCTACACTCCCACTCCTTTTAAGTGTTTTATTTTGAGACAAGGTCTTGCTAAGTGGCTTGCAAGCCCCTCTGCCTCACCTTCCAGGGTGCAGAAATTCCAGGCGAGCACCACTAAGCCCAGTCACGGGTCTCCATTAATTTGGACTAAAGAACCATTTAGTAACAAATTATAGAATTAACAGACAAATTTAAAGAGCCATACAGTTTTAAACTAAGCAAGAGATCTATTTAAATGCAGATTTTAAAAAGGTTATTTTAAAGTGGTAAACTATCTTTCTAAAGAAATAAACAGAAAATACCTAGTTCTACTATCCTGATGGTATTTCCTAATTTCTGTTCATGTAAACTTCAATTTCACTAGTTCGATGGCAACTGCAGAGGTGGTGTTACACAAAAACCCGCTGCGTCTCCTGACTCCCCGCACCAACTCGCTTCCACATGCCAACGTGCTTGCCGGCCAGGCACGGCCGCCCGCTTTCTCTAGCTCCCTCCACTCTTCTTCACACACAGCAGCTGACCGCAGCACCTGACAACGTCACTTCACGCCTGACAAGGACTAGAGTATGGAGAAATGTGACCAACTCATAGAAAAAGGCAATTTCAACCCCTTTTACTTAAGGCCTGTACCGTTGCATCTATGTTCTTTATCCAGGAAAGGGTACAATCTCTCTAACCTGTGATATCTGTGTAGTGACCTTTTGTGATCCTTGTAATCTCTCAAGATGAAAGGAACAATGTTTCTGTTTAAAAATAAAATAAAAGGTTAAGGCTAGATGCTACTAGTCTATAATTCACTAATTTCTTTTTTCTTTTTTTGGTGTATGTTTTGAGACACGGTTTCACTACGCAGTCCAGGCTGGCCTTGAGCTTGTGGCAACCCTCCTGCCTCAGCCTCCGGAGTGCTGGGATTACAGGTGTGCATCACCATGCCCAGCTTACATTTCTTTCAGAGAATGAATAACCAATATATACCTTACAATCACTATACATTTATAACACTAAGGTGGTAACTGGCTGGGTGAGGTGGCACACAGCTGTAATCCCAACACTTGGGAGGCTAAGGCAGAAGGATCACTGTGAGTTTGAGGCCAGCCTTGGCTATACAGTGAGTTTAAGGTCAGTCTGAACTACATAGTAAGACCCTGCTAAAAAAAAAGTGATAATTATTTGAAACATTTCTTTAAAATTTTATTGACTGATTGATTGATTGTCTTTTTGAGACAGGGTCTCATTATGTAGTTCAGGTTGGCCTTGAGCTCACTTTGTAGCCCAGGCTGGTCTTGAACTCAAGACGTTACTCCTGCCTCAGCCTCTCCCAAGAGCTGGGATTACAGGCGTGAGCCTGCCACCACCCATGCTCGGCCTCTTAAAAATTTTTAAACAAAGGATCTACCAATTCACTTAGTCACTACCACGTGTCTAAGCTTTGGGTGGATTTTTCTCAAATCCCATTTCCTCTTAGAAATGGCACATTAAGTTGAAAAAGAAAGCAAAAGTAAAGCACAGTGGTTCAGTTTAGCATCAAACATACGAATTTGAATACCAAGTCTGCTTACTTCTTAGTAGTGCAATGTTACAACTCAGTTTCTTCATCAGTGTGAGCAATAATACCTACCTCTTAAAAGCTGTTACACAAATTCAATAGGATGAGACACAGAGTCATTAGGTGGCCCAGAATTAACTACCACGAAAGCTAACTACTTAACGCTTAGGCAAAGTAAAGTGCACTTTCAATTTACAAGGTAATTTACGTTTTTGTGTTCCTTTTGCCTCTAGGGGGTTCTACCGCTCGAGTAGCTCCTTTGACTCAGGAAATGACACCAAAACAGCAGGCTCCTCTTTAACTGCTACCTGCCCTGAGTTTGCCCAGTTCTTAAGCTCTCCTTCCAATCTGAAACAATGACTCCACATGACTTTTCCAAGTAAAGGCTACACACTGAGCGGACAAACCTGAGGGACGCCAGCGCCCGGAGAGCCTCCAGCTACTCTAGCCGCTGATGGAGCGGATCTGTGGAAGTTTACGCCTCCAGTCTCCTTGGTTTTTATGCAAGCAACCAGACAATATTCTCCTTCTAAGCCACATAAATGCTCAGTAAATACTGTCAAACTGAGAACTGTCTGAGCGGAGAATAACCTGGACTGCTCACAGCCAGACACTTGTAGGTTCACTTGAACCACAATCTGATTTTAGAATTAATCATATTTGCTTGTTGTAAATGACCTTGGGGCCTATAACAATGCAATGTTCTACCTGCCCTACTTAATCTACTTGTAATTTAATGGTGATTGCTTATACAATATTTTTCCTTAAGCACTGCCAAATACTTCATGCAGAAGTCAATTTCTCTCTCTAATCTAAATAAATCTATTATCAGTCAAAAAAATTTCCATCTCCTACTAGCATCTCTCAAAATCTAGTACTGTCTAGTTAGGTGAGCAAGTAGTCATCTTTCATTGCCACTGAATTCAAAATTATGGTCAAGATAATTTCTCCATAAAGAAAGCTACAGTTGGAAGTGGTGGGACACGCCTGCTAATTGGGGGGCAAAGGCAGGACAGATCTCAGGGTTGCAAGTTCAAGGCCAGTCTGGACTGCTGGTATGCACCAAAATTTAAAAAAAAGTAAAATAAAAAGGGCTAGTGGTGTAGCTCAGTAATACAGCATATCCCTGGACTCAATCCCAAGTACAGTAAAAAAAAAAAAAAAAAAAAAAGCATAAATAAAGTATAACACTTTCATCACTGATACAGCACTAGCATTGGGTTTTCATTAAAATTAAAGCAAAACTAAACTGAATGTTGTGGTACACACCTGTAATCCTAGCACCCCAGGAGACTGAGGCAAGAGGATCACAAGTCCAAGCCCAACGTGGGTAACACAGTGAGTCACTATCTCAAAATAAAAACGATTGGGGAGGTAGCTTAGTGCAAAGGCCCTGGGTTCAATCCTTAGGATGGCCAAATTAAAAAAAAAATCTCCATGGCAAATGTTAAGCAATGTTTTAAATTCTTACTACCTGTAAAAAAGAATGTGTACTGCTTTAAATAATGACAAATTTGGCCTGGCATGGTGGTGCACCCTGTAATCCCAACAGTTAGGAGGCAGAGGCAGGATTCCTGTGAGGTTGAGGCCAGCCTGGGCTACATAGTGAGTCCCTGTCTCAAAAAAACCAAAAAATAAATAAACAAACACATATATATTTATATACATACATAGGAGACAAAGAGAGAGATAGATAAATTGTATCAATATGAAATAAGTATTTTTAATTTCTTTACAAGTCAGTTTTAAAAAAGATCCTAGCACAGAAACAATGGCAGAAACACTCAAAATTATCAACAAAAATCACTGTACTCTCTATTCCTTCCTTCCTTTTTTTTTTGAGACAGAGTCTCACTATGTAGCTCATGATAGCTTTGAACTCAGGATGTAGCCCAAACTGGCCTTGAATTCATGGTAATAAACCTGGTGAGCCTCCCAACTGCTGGGATTACAGGCATGCACCACTACACCCAGCTTTTATTCTCTATTTTTTTTTTTTTT
>NW_004955441.1:19654442-19665288 GCF_000276665.1 Chinchilla lanigera
TTTTTTTTCTGTCTTATTGAGACAGGGTCTCGCTATGTAGTTGAGGCTGGCCTTGAGCTCACTCTGTAGCTCAGGCTGGTCTCGAACTTGCAACTATCCTCCTGCCTCAGCCTCCCGAGTGCAGGAATTACAGGCGTGCACCACCATGCCCGGCTTATTCTCTAAGTAAAGCTATTTTAAAAGCAAACATAATGTTCCTCAAATACTGTATTTTTTTTTCTCAAATACTGTATTAAAGTAACTAAAAATACCATGTTAGTAACATTTATTAAGTCCCTTGAAGAAACTAATCACTAACTGTTAAATTTTGTAGCAAATAATCACTGCCAGTTGCTGGTATTATGTAACTTTGGCTCAGAAATGGGATGTGTACCAAGAAACTCAAAGCAAAGGTCATTTCTATGTAGTGAGCAGGGCAGGAGGGAACAGTAGACCGCATCTTGCCAGGAGCCCAGGAGTCCAAGGAGAGCAGGGAGGTACAGTAAGGAGGTTTTCAGAGCAAGGCACATATAAAGCTAACTGCCCAAAAGTCATCCAGTGGAGAAGTACCCAGGAAACACTGGCTACAAAACCCACTCAGAAGAATGTGGTCTTCATTGAAAAGATGAAGAAACCTCATCTTACAGGCCTAGTACTGTGGAACTCTAAAATCAGACGCAACCTTAAGTCTCCTGAAATTCTGATTTGTAAACTCCCTTTCCAGCATCTGACGCAAGACATCGCTAAGAACTTTAAACCACATCTGGGCTTCTGCAAGGGGCCAAGGAAGGCATACCTGATGCGCTCCCCCGCCCTTTAAAGACAGGCCTTGCTGTGTAGTTCAGGCTGGTCTTACGCTCACTATGTAGCCCAGACTGGACTCAAACTCAGAGGGATCCTTCCTGCCTCAGCCTAGAGAGTGCTGGGATTACAGGCATGTGCTACCAGTCCCAGCTGGGATTGGTTTGAAAACACCAACCTATCTGCCACCCATGCCATGTGATGTACATAACAATTATTCCAAAAGACACTGATTAACCAGCAGGCGGCAGATGTGGAAAATGTACTCAAGAATCCACTATGATGGGAAACGTTTCAATCGCAAGTTTTTTTCTTCCTTTTACCGATACTTCTGGGCACTGTGTATTTTTTCCATGGGGTCAAAGGTCCATCAGTAAGCATGTGACTAGGAGTGGAAAAACCAGTAACAGGCCAGGCATGGCCGTGCGCGCCTGGAACCCCAGGGCCCAGCGGGAGGCGAAGCGGGAAGCTCGCGGTGAGTCGGGGCTGTCTGGGCCGGCCTGAACCGCACAGTGAAACCCGGTCTCAAAAAGACGCCCCTCCCCGGGAAAAGTGACTGAAATCAGATACTGGCAATTTCCCATTTTCATTTGCGTGTAATTTTATACAAATGTGGGGATGTGAACTATTACTGTAAGTCAAAATGTTTCAGTAAACAAATTTCAGCAGTTCAACTTCGTAACAATTATAACTAAACCTAATGAAGTTTTTGGACAATATTAACATTTAGATTTGTTTAGAAACAAATAAATTTCTCATTGATGCCAGCTAAATGGTTTGCAGCATTTTTACCATACGATACATCCCACCCATTCACTCTACTTTTCTAACTGCTGTCCTACACGCAAGTACGTATTTGGCGGGGCAGGAGGTTCCTGGGTATTGAAACCAGGGCCTTCACACTAAGCTACACTCCTAGCCTTTTGTTGTAAGACAAGACTCTCTCACTCAATGGCTAAACTGCCCTGAGGGGGGCCTGACTTGTAACCCGCCTGCCTCAGCCTCCCAGAATGCTAGGCTTACAGGTGTGCACCACACCCAGCTCACAAATACATGTTTTTAATTGTATCTATCTTCTGTGCTGCTCCTGTGAGCTACTAAAATATACTAAACCATTTTTTAAGTATCAGAAAAGAGAAATATCAACTTTCTCTAGAGATACACTAATATAAAAAAATAAAAGTATAACCCTGAGATACCCTTAGAATACACACAGAAAATAAATCAAAGCGAGGCACAGTGGTGCACATCTATAATCCCAGCACTTGGGGAGGCTAATACAGGATTGCCACAAGTTCAAAACCACCCTGGGGTATGTAACAAGTTCAAGGCCAGCCTAAACTGCACAGTGAGACCCTGTGTGAAAAAGAAAAGGAAGAAAAAAAGAAAAAGTAAATGAAAAGCCAAGCATGACGGTACACACCTATAACCCCCAGTCTGGGGCCAGCCTGGGCTAGATTAGCCTGAGCTACACAGTGCGGCCTTGTCTTAAGGAAAGAAACAGTGAGTGAGTGACGCCCTTTCTCTCAACAAGACCTAGCTGGAAAATAACCAGCCGTGCAAATCAGAGACAGGGAAGGCCAGGCCCCGCCACCCTGGCCTTCACCACTCTCCCGCTCGGGGCTGCTCAGCAAGGCGAGCAAGGCAGGAGAGGGCCACTCAGGCGTTTGTGCTTCTGATCACTGGTTTTCAAGGCTCCTTGTTTTCCAGGTGGGTCTTATTTCTGAGGAAACAGGGTATTTGGGCTCAAATCACTCTTCATAAAAATACTCACGTAAACCTCAAACTGGGAGTGGTGGTCCACACCTGTAATCCCAACATTATGGGAGGCTGAGGCAGGACAATCCCAAGTTCAAACCCAACGTGGGAAACAAGCAAGGCCCTCTCTCAAAAATAAAAAACAATGCAGCTGTGTGTGAAAGCCCTGGGTTCAATCCCCAGTACCACCACCACCACCAAAAAAAAAAGTCTTTAGCATCAAGTGGTCCACAAAAGCTAAGCTAGCGCTGACAGACTAACCATTTCTACACAGCAATTCAACCGAGTTGTGTGTGCCCGCCTGTAGCAGCTGGCACTGGCACAACTGCCCACATTTTGTTAGTGGGGTGCTCTACAACAGGTGTGGTCTGTATCTGCAACCTGCATTATCCTGACATACAACCGCACCGAACATCATGCGCTATTCTCACGAACTATAGCTACCGCGTACACTGTGTCAAGTCCACGGCTTACACTTTTACTTTTCCTACTACGTTAGGAACTGTGTAACCCTTTCTCCAGTAGAAAGGACAAACACAAGAGCCAGGGACATTGCTCAGCGGCACAGCGCCTGTCTGGCAAGCCCCAGGTTGTGAGTTTGATTCCTGGTGTCCAAAAAAAAAAAAAAAAAAAAGTAGAAACGTGAGTATGAAAGGGGTCTTTTACTTTTGATGCAAAACAAGACTGAAAAACAAAAGGATGGAGAAGGGAAAAAGAAGAGTTGCAAAGAGAGGTCAGCAAGGGACCAAGGGGAAGGAAAAGAAGAGAATACTAATCACCTTTGCTCCAAGTAACAGAATCAGCTTTCAAAATGATGATGAAATGCACAACACAATGAGCAAAAGTGCCAGCTGTGGTGGCGCACACCTGTGACCCCAGCACTTGGGAGGCTGAGGCAGGAGGATTGTTGCAAGTTCGAGACCAGCCTGGGGTACAAAGTGAGCTCAAGGCCACCCTGAACTAAATATTGAGACCCTGTTTCAAAAGGACCAAAAAAAAAAGAAAAAAAGCAAAAGTTTCACTATGGTCAAACACTTAGTCTAAGGTTTTAAAGACGAATAGTTAACAAATGAAGCAATCTCTCACTGCTGACTATAAATATGCTTGCTTGTTTCGGCAGCACTACACTTTTGACTATAAAAATAGTATCCTAAAAATAGTATGGACACATGCAGTCAGCTGACAAAACTGTTTCAAAATATGTCAAAATACACCTAAGATGAAAACACTCAAAACAAAATACCAATCCTAAAAACATGCTATATTAAATGGCTCTTTAATGTGCAGTAGTTTTGGAAATAAAATGTTTGTAAAAAGAAGTAATTTTATCTCCTAACTGTAGAAGTTTAAAACACTGTTATATTAGTGTGCTAGACAGAATGTTATGTAGGAAAGTAAGTAAATAAATTTTAAAAACTAAAAGTTTGAAAACTATTTCCTCTTAGAAGTTCAGGGAACAGAGAATCGCTCTGACGGAGGAACAAAGGCAAGTATTGCTGTCAGACCCGCCAACTGGTTTTTCTGACATTTCTGCCTAAGAACCAAGACTACCGGATTCCTCAATTCACAGGTGGAATGAGTGACATCCAAGCACCACAAAACTGGACAATCTTTCAAAGCTGAATTTTTGTAATTATATATAGAGTAAATGGAAATAAAGTAGCTAGTATTCCTTTCAAAAGGAAACATAAAAATATATATAACAACTGCAAGATGATTGAAGAACACCAGGAGCAATAAAGAATTACAGTTCTGAAAACTGATTTCAGTACCCTTGTTGGGGGCAGTGCTGGGGACCAAACCCAGGACTTGCAAGTATAGGCATGCACTCCACTGCCGAGCTATATCCCCTGTCCCAGGGATAAAAGTGTTATGACTAGCCGGGCGTGGGCCTGTAATCCCAGCACTCGGGAGGCTGAGGCAGGAGGATCGTGGTGAGTTTGAGAACAGCCTGTGCCACAAAGTGAGCTCAAGACCAGCCTGAACTGCATAGTGAGACCCTGTCTCAAAAAGACAGAAAAAAAAAAAAAAGTGTCAAAAAAAGTGTCATGACTGTGAAGAACTTCACTGACTTTTAGTGACCAAAACCAGTTATATAGTCTGCAATTCAAAGAAGAGTCCTACATAACAAAAAAGTGTTGTAATGCTTCTGAACGTCCCACTGGACAGTTTAAAAAGTTAAAAAACAAAAATCTGAGCCTAAAAGTTAACTGTTTTAAACATATTTTCTGTATAGTTTTAACAGACCAAATCTTCTAAGTACACTACTGACATAAGCTAAGATTATACTTTGTTTTGCTGAGAATATTACCACAATTATTATTTCTGAAAAATCAGTCTACCAATGAAAATTCAAACTGCTATACTTCACTTGCCAATAAAATCCCTGTGCACATGTATTTGCTGTATGTGAATATGTAGTGAATAACTACAACTGAGAAGTGTCTTAATAGTTTTAGGACTAAAGATTGTTAAATTGGCAATTGGCAAAAACACAAACATGAGGATGTCGTAGAATTTTGTTAATTATTAAAATATTTCATATCACTGCCATTCTTTGTTGCCAAGGGAGAAAAGCATTTTATGCTGTAAAAATTATTTGTAAATATTATTTACTTGGGCATTACTTGCTTATTTTCAATCTTACCAATTCTTACCCCAGAAATCTACTGCATAAATGTTCTGACTTCATATATTATTTCTTTTCCCTTTTGCCTCTATTACTTCTACAAGTACTAAGTCTAGGCTATTTTGTTTTTGTTTTTCTGAAACAGAGTCTTGCTACGCAGTGCAGGCTGGCCATGGACTCTTGGCGATCCTGCTGCCTCAGCTTCCCGCGGTGTAGAATTACAGGTAAGCACCACCACAGCCAGCTGAAATATACTGTTTTATGATAAATTACTTTCCTATTATTTCACTTTTAAGGTTAAGGTGTTTTAAATATTTATTTTGGTCACCCAGTGTAGCCAATGAGTACAAGTAGGTTATATTGCTATTATTATTATAATTACTTGATGGAGACTGAACAAAGGGACTTACATATGCTAAACATGCACTCTACACTGAGCTATACCCCTCAACCAGTTATATGATTTGTAAATTTTATAATAATTACAAAACACAGAGAGGAGTGCTGACTCCGAGCCCTTGGTTTGGGACACCTGAGCAAGCGACGCGGCCAGTGTGGTAACAAGCCAGAGGCCGGAACACACTGGCACTCACAGAGGAGTGTTCGGGCTGACAGCGGGTCGACTGACGAGGACAGCCACAGACGCTCACCACTGACCACACGGGACTGCAGGGCAAGCGGCTGCCTCTGCAGAGGGACACCTGGCCACTCAGCAGATCAAGGCTGGAAGCTGCAGGAAAGGGACCCACGCTGGGCCCGGGGGCAGGCCTGTCACTCAGCACTGTGGCAGGCGGAGGCAAGGAGACTGCAAGCTCACCCAGCCCACGCAACTAAGCAAGGCCCTGTCTCAAAATTAGAAAATAAAGTATGGGCTGAGGGTTAACTCAGTGAGAAGGTCCAGTTTAGGGGTGAAAAGAAAAGGTGAAAAACAAGCAATTGTCTTCCTTCACCCTCCATTCACCAAGGACTTTCAGAGGCTGTTCCCCTACAAAAGCCGGGAAGTTTTCAGATAATGGATTTGAACAGAATCCAAAGGCCTCTCAAATCGATGAAATGTTGACGGCAGTTACAAATCCCTGGAAGCCAGGTGTGGCGGCTCATGCCTGTAATCCCAGCACTCGGGAGGCTGAGGCAGGAGGATCACTGTGACATCAAGGCCAGTCTGGGCTACAAAATGAGTTTAAGGCCAGCCTGAACTACACACTGAGACTCCTCTCAAAAGAGACAACTAAATGCATTCATTCATTCACTCCTTCACATATTTAAAGACAGCTCAAAAAATAACTTAAGACAGCTCAGTCAAGTCCAGTAATCCCTGCCACGCTACCTACAGTGGAACTCTGAGTTCCCAGAACCACAAGAACACTATGAAAATGTATCTGCACACTCAACCATTCATTTGGTCTCACCATGAATCGTTACTACTGTACGGCTAAACGGAGCCTCGTTTTAAGACACGACACTGCCAGGAAGTGAACCACGCCCAACCACTTCTACTTTCGAGCCCTGTCCAAAGACCAGCTAAGGCCAAGTTCAGGAACAGTTATAGTGATTTTGCTAACCTTTCCATTTGTATCATGCTATTTTTTCACCACTTCTCTAAGACCTGATAACCTCTTAAACTAGGCCACCTGTAACCACTTTTGAAAACTTCACGGGAAGGAGCACAGACCGCTGATCCATGTGAGGCTCGTCACGGATCAGCCCCACCCCCATCATGAACTGGGGAGGCCACAGCCGACAGTGAAGCACTGTCAGTGTGTGGAAGATTAATTTACAGAAGAAAATAACACAAGCATCACAAAGGACATTCTTCAGGACACAGCATATAATCATATAGCGAATGACTCTAAAAAAATGAGAGGAGACAGCTATCAAAAAGTGAAAATTACTCAGGCATGGTGGCACACACCTCTAATTCCAGCACTCAGGAGCCTGAGGCAGGAGGATCACCCTGAGTTGAGGCCAGCCTAGGCAATAAAGTGAGTTCCAGGACAGCCTGAACTGAAAATAAATTGATTAAACATATTTATGTGATTAAATATATTTAAGTGCATTTTAGGTCAAATATGCTTAGACTGAGCTAATTAAGATCTGGTATACAAGCGGGGCGTGGTGGCGCACGCCTGTAATCCCAGCACTCAGGAGGTTGAGGCAGGAGGATCACTGTGAGTTCGAGACTAGCCTGGGCTACAAAGTGAGCTCAAGGCCAGCCTGAACTGCACAGCAACACCCTGTCTCAAAAAGACCAAAAAAAAAAATCTGGTATACAAATGGACAAAGCCACTGTTAACAGAGGGCAATGTCTGAAATCACTATACTATTAACTTAAAAAGGAAGATAATTACACTGCACTGTACATTCAAAATACAACATAAACCTTACAAAAATTAGGTCTTGGAGGCTCAGGATATATGTGAAAGAAGCCACTAATCAGTAGGCGTTTACAGATCTAAATGCATCCAGCCCTGACCTAAACCAAGCGCTGGGCAGCGGACTGTCCCCACCCTGTGCTCCAGGCTTGTCAGTCATGAGACGGGTACTCCCTAGCTGGGCGTGAGCTGTGCATCCCCTGGGCTGGGCGTCCTGGCGCACACAAGGCCCTCCTCCTGATGCCCTCTACTTGAGAAATTAAAATACACCTGGACGTATTATGAAGAATGCCAAGTTATTTGTAATGACAAAAGTCAGACCTTAAGAAAAATCTCTTGCTTTCTTCGGTCAGTGTGGTGTCCACAGCTGTTCACCTTTGTCGGAAGGCCTTGAGGTAATTTCCAGAGGGCAATGAACTTACAGTCGTTACACGGACATGATCACAGTAAAATGTGCGTCTGCCTGCCCACTTCAAACAATCCAATATTCTTCAGTCAAGATCAGCCCCCTGAAAGCCCCAAGTAAACCGAAGAGAGGAGTACTTTACGAGAAACACTTACTTGGGAAACCAATTTAGTCCCAGGTGCTCTGTCTTGGAATAGAGTATTCTTTCCACCATGTCATAAAGTGGTCTCCAAGGTAACTCCAAGTCATCTCTTGAAAGAAGTTCCTTTTTCCTGATTTAAAAAAAGGGTCGTGTATGTGTGAAACACACCGTCCACGGAGGACCGTTAGCCGCAGTGGGACTTGCTCCTCCCCACGCACAGCCACTCGGGCGGGACGGGGGGTTACCAGGAGCAAGGCCTCGGGCTCGTGCGGTTCTCACACCAAGCAGCACTGGCCGGCGGGGCGCTCGCGCCTGTGCCGCCATGACTGCCCATGAGGCTCACTACGGACCCTGGAAGGAGTATTAGTATTTCTAAGATTGTGCTTGACTCTCTGGAAAAGCAAAAGAATACATGATTCCTATCTTCTCAAGGAAGTTATAATCTATATTGGAGAAACAATTAGCATAAGTGAAAAAAGTCAAACACACAGTGGAATACTATAAAAGAGAAGGCTTCCTGGAAGACACGAGTTTTTAATCAAAAGGTAAATTAAATGCACAGTTAAGCTTATAACAGTGCTTTCTGCGATCTTTCCACAATTTGATTTTCATTCTCTAAGACCCTGAAGAAACACCTCAGCAGAAACCATAAGAAATGGACTTACTTTAACAAGTTGATCAGGAGACGGGCAAACCCCTGCATCATGCTGATTTCCAGCTTTGGAATTGACACCAACTCATACAGTAACTTAATGAAAAGAACATGATCTTCTTTGCTAAATTTTCTCCCATAAAGTCGAATATATCTGCAAGGAAAAAAACCAGATAAACCTTTTAAGAATTGGTGACATACTCGTATTCCTTTCTGCAGCAAGGTATAGAACCTACTTCACGTCCATGGAGAGAAGAAGGCATAACAAAATGTGGTATACGTAACACACTGGACTACCCAGCATTAAATATATGAAAATCCTGTCCTTTGCTACAGCACAGGTAAACCTTGAAGGAAATACGCCAACTGTGCATGTGCACCCACACACCAGCATGTTCCGTTTATGCACGACGTGAAATGATCAAACTCAGAAACTCAGAAAAGCAGAACAGCAGGCCAGGTGTGGCAGTACAGGCCCGTAATCCAGGCACTCAGGAGGCTGAGGAAGGAGGATCACCATGAGTTCCAGGCCAAGTAGGGTTACACAGTGAGTTCAAAGCCAACCCGAACTACACAATGAAACCCTGTCTCAAAAAAAAAAAAAGCAGAATGGTGGTTGCCAAAAGTTGGACAGAGGGAAAAATAGGGAGTTGCTGTTTATTATTCAACTGGTATAAACTCAGTCATGCAAAACGAGAGCGTTCCAGAGACCTCTTTACACAGCAAGCAGTTAACAACGCGTACCATCCCGTGCACTTTGAGCTTAAGAGAGGGCTGGGGATGTAGCTCAGTGGTACAAGCGCCTGCCTGGCAAGCACAAGGTCCTGAGTTCAATTCCCAGTACAAAAAAAAACCCAAACAAACCTTAAGAGAGTACACTTATATTATGCTTTTTCTAAGCATACACATATAATAATACGTGTGGTGACATCTTAATTTCAAATATTTCTGGTATTAAGTATTTTGTATCTATTCTTATCACAAAGAACTATACTATACTTTAGTCAAGATATTAACAAGTAAGTATTTTAATAACAAATGTCTTTTTTTACCCTGGTAATGCAGATTATATATATATATATATATATACACAAAGGGTCTTGCTAAATTGCTGAGGCTGGCCCCAAACTTGTGATTTTCCTGCCTCAGCCTCCTGAGTAGCTGCAATTACAGGTGTACACCACCACACTTGGCTTAAACATAGCATGTTTAAGGAGTCTGAAGTAACTACAGCAAAATTACTGGATACCTACAATAATAAATCATTTGAGAAGGGTCATTTTATAGACAAAAACGTAAGTTAACAGAAAGGGGAGCATTACTATTCCTTTTATAATCTGTAGCATTCCAACAGCTATAATCAAATTAAATTTGTGCTGAACTTATAAAGTTAGGATACATGAGAAATTTTCAAAGTTCTCGGTCCAGTAAGAGCATTTAAAAAAATTTTCTCAGGCTGTTCTGAACGTAATCAGCTCCTCGCTGTCATTTTAGGGTATGAGCTCGTGACTTCAGACTAGATCTATGAGACTAGGCAGTACAGGCTGACACCAATGAGCCCTTAGATCCCATTTTAGCTCTTCCTGGATCACTGTGTAAGTTTCCTAAGTGTCCCAGACTAGAAGCAAATGAACCAGTAAGGGTATATGAAGACCCTAAACTGCAGAACACAAGGTAATTTGGAGAAGGTGAATAAACCAGGCAGAAGCTTTCTGAAGCCTCCCTTCAATTCACTCCAAGTTTAAGAGGAAAAGCTAGAAGCATCTGAATGTCCTTTTGAAGGAAAGCAAATTATCCTTAAGAAACCGGCACCCATTCTTAAGCTAAAGGCAAAACAGGAGAGTTAGAAACATTAATCTCTCCTTCTGGTGGCTCTTCAGGCCCTGCCAACACTCCAGACACCTCTACAGTTACGCACACTCTCCCTGTCATTAGAACACCTGGGAACAGCTGAAAGAAGGGGCACTACGCCACTGAACCACTTCGCTACAGCCCACTGCTTCTCCTGAAGGAGAGCCTACGGCCATGCCACCCCGAACGCACCGGGCCTCGTCCGAAGGAGAAAGACAACTGTTTTTTTTTTTTTTTTTTTTCTCCGGTACCAGGA
>NW_004955441.1:19668194-19675292 GCF_000276665.1 Chinchilla lanigera
TACAAAGTGAGCTCAAGGTCAGCCTGAACTGCATAGCAAGACTCTCAAAAAGACAAAAGAAACAAAACCAAAACAAAACAAACAGGGGCTTGGGGGTTTAGCTCTGTGGCACAGTGCCTGCCCAGCAAGCACGAGGTCATGAGTTCAAATCCCCCTATCCACCCGCCCCCACAAAAAAGAACAGTGTGAACCAGGTATGGAGGCCCAAGCCTGTTACTATAGCTAATCTCTACTACCTGGGAGAGTAAGGTGCAAGCATCCGAGGTTCAAGGTCAGCACAAATAACCCAGGAAGCTCCTGTCTCAAAAAATTCAACAGGCTGAAGATATAGCTCAGAAATAAAGTGCTTGCCTAACATATGTTCAACATCTAGCACTGAAAAAAAGAAAAACAAACCTGGAAGTGTTGTTAAATACTAGTAAAACCAGACATGGGGGTATACCCCTATAATCCCAACATTTGGAGGGTCACCCTACCCTGAGTTTGTGACAGTGAGTTCACAGCCAGCCTGGGCTACAGGGCAGCTCGAACCTAGCCTGAGCTACAGAGCTTCTGCCTCAAACAAAACAGAACAAAACAAAACCCAACACAACCCAGAAGTCATGACTGAATTTCTGAATGCACAACTTCTGCATGGTTCTGGGGATGAAACCCAGGGAGCCCCGTGTCATTCCTTTTTAAATTTTGAGATAGGGTTTTGCTACAAACTTTTTCCTTAACCAAGTACTTTTCTTCAAGGCAACTGCTGGAGCTCTAAAGCCCTCACTGTATCTCTATCAAGGGCTATTTCAGAGCAACGTTAAGACTTCATAAATGGCCAGGCGTGGTGGCACAGGCCTGTAATCCCAGCACTGGGGAGGCCGAGGCAGGAGGATCACTGTGAGTTCAAGGCCAGCTTGGGCTCTGTAAGTGAGTTCAAGCCCAGCCTACACTGCACAGGGAGACCCTGTCTCCAAAAAACAAAATAAAATAAAATTAAAATGCCAAACAATTCAATACGCATGTGTAATTACACACAAACATACTCAAAATCTCTGGAAAAAAATGCAAGTCTAGTGGCCAGCTAGTTAAATTGGGGTTTATTAACATAGACTCCAATGTGGTTATTTAAAATTATGTCTCCAAAGAACTTCTAGTAGAGCAGAACACTGTATGATACACAAGAGACGTTTTATCTGAGTAGTACAATGCAGTGATTCTGTATTTTTTCAGTATGTTTTCATTCAAAATCTTCTAAATGAAAAAAATCTAAACGAAGTTTTTAATAATTACAATTAGCAAAGAATAAACAAGGCTTGGGTAAGAATAATCATTTCAAGCCAGACATAGTAAAACATGCCTGTGATTCCATCAAGCCGGAGACTCAGGGAAACCGGTCTTCAAATAAAACTAAAAAAAGCAAAAAACAAAAAAGTGTGTGTGCGCGCACATGCATATCTCACGATGCAGGAGCCACACGGAACTGTAACGCAATCCCTCTAGAAAAAAGGAATTTTTAAAAGGGGTATAGATTATAACTCAATGCAAAGGCCCTGAGTTGGTTCGTTCTCTCTCTCTCTCTCTCTCTCTCTCTCTCTCACACACACACACACACACACACACACACACACACACAGCTATAGAGGGAACAGAGAGACTGACTGAGTGAAGAGACAGAGAAAACTGGAAGTTCAGGAATAAATTGATTTTTTTCCAGGAAAAAGCCCCTCAACATTATAATATTAAAGATACACAGAACTGAGCATAGTGCTTGCACACCTATAATCCCAGCACTTGGGAGGCTGAGGCAGGAGGATCGTTTCGAGTTTGAGACCAGCCTGGGCTACAAAGTGAGCTCAAGGCCAGCCTGAATTGCATAGTGAGACCCTGTTTCAAAAACAAAACAAAACAAAAGATATACAAACACCCAACTACTCAGAGAGTCCTAGGCAGGAGAATCACAAATCTGAGGCCAGGCTGGGCAAACTTAATGATACCCCATCTCAAAATAAAAAATAAAAAGGGCAGGAGATGAGGCTCAGTGGTACAGTACAGGACCCTGTGCTTAAACCTCAGTACCAGAAACCAAAAATCAAAGCAAAAAACCAAGTGCATCTTCTCACTGCTAGAAACAGTGAGTGAACAAGTAAAAGCCAAGGTTTCTCATAAACCCACCTCTTCTCGCTCCATCGATCACTCATTTGTTGAAAAAGCATTTCTAGAGCAAACAATATGCCCAGGACACGAATATGACTCAAACAGTTCCTAATTCAGGTGAGGAAGCTACAATCAGAAGTGAGGAGACAATCACATAGGTTACGAGTGTCTGGGCATCTGGAAAACTACGTGTATGTATACATACATAGAGAGGCAGGACAAATGAAGTGCTAATACTTTTGTGATTCATTTTTTTAAACAAAATTGCATCATCTACTAAGTAGTCATTGACCTTGAGAGATTGGGAAGCTGTCATCAATGATACTCTGAATTAAGCAACCAAAGGTTAAGACAGCGTGGGCATTTGTGGAGAGAGAGAAGTCATAAAGGTCAGCTCCAGATAGGGGAACGCAGCAACTACACTGCCAACTTTACTTCTCCTGAGACACACACAATAGCAAATTCCACTTGCAAAACATTTACAGAAGCTCGACTATGTGTATTAGAGTCTCTGGAAGTGATCTACCTTCCCTCAGAACACAAACTATCCCAACTTTTTAGGAATCTACCAAAAATTGCCAACTTTATTCAAAAGCCATTTGAGTAGAGAAATTTTTTTAAAAAGAATTATCTGCTCAAAATATACAGAGAAGCAAAGGGGTAAGCTCATAAAATTTCTTACTCTAGAAACTTTTACTTCATTGCTGGCTTTAACAGAAAAGTCACCACGCCTGTAATCCCAGCACCTGGAAGGCTGAGGCAAGAGGACTGCCGCAAGTTCAAGGCCAGTGTGGGCTACATTGTGAGTTCAGGGGCAGCCCAACTATACTGTTTCAAAAAACCAAACCAAACCAAACCAATCACCAGAAAATGATACCCAAAACAGCCTAAAGATTAGTAACACATTCCATTTAGACTCTCTGCCATTAGAAGATCATGAAGTATTTTTAATAATTCTTAATCTCTCTCTTGCACTATAATACTTTTCTCACACCCATTTCACAACTCTGATGGTGTTAAGATTTTTCTTAGGAAAAAATCTTTGTTATACATTTGCTCTCACAGATTTAGGGCATAGGTACTGTGAAAAACAGCAAAATCAGCATAAAAGGTGACTATCAAAATTCAATGATTAACCTACCCAAAAACTGTAATTTAAAATTTGTAATACTTAGCTGAACATATTTTAACAATTTATTTAGAAATGAAACTCTTGGTCAAAGTTCTGGATGCAATCTTTCAACACACTTCACTAGAACCCCTGGAGACCCCTCTTTTTTGAGATATGAAATGCACTGTAACAAGCTCATTCTCTACAATTCTGTGGTTAAATATATAATGTATTTGAGCTCAGTGTTAAGATGTATCTCATAAAATAAAGAAAGAAAACATATGTTATCCATATTTGCTTTCTCCATTTTTAAATGTGAAAGTAATTTTATGGTGGCGCAGGTCTGTAATCCCAGCATTCAGGAGGCTGAGCAGGTGGATGGTTGTGAGTTTGAGACCAGCCTGGGCTACAAAGTGAGCTCAAGGCCAGCCTGAACTGCATTGAGACCCCATCTCAAAAAGACAAAAAAAAAAACCAATAAAAACTAAAATAAAATTAGCTTTGACTTACACTGTTTTAGTTTACAAAGAACAAAAATGAAAATAAACACCTATGAATATGTACACTACCACCAAATGCTGAGAGTGAAAGGTTGGTGCACGGACCTCAAGGAGAGCCGACACCAGGGGAGGAAAGGTACGGAGGTGTCCGCAGGCACAGAATACAAGGCACGCACACAGGGCAAAGCGCACGCTCGGCAAGGTGTCACAGTGCACGCCTGTCAGTTCAAGGCCAGTCTGAACTACACTTCAAGACCCTGTGAGCCTGTCTAAAAAAAAAAGTCAAATACGGAGCAGTCAACCTCAGGATTCCAAAGGGGAATATTTACAGTATGTGCTGCTTTTCACATTGCAGCAGCTGCCAGGCACGGTGGCACACACCTATAATCCCAGCACTCAAGAGGCTGAGGCAGGAGGATCAGGGACAGTTCAAGCCCAGCCTGGGCTACACAGTGAGATCCAGTCTCCACAAAAGAACAATTCCAGTACAGGTCACAAGGATAGGAGTTCTCTTTGTTGTTGCTTTTTTTTTTTTTTTTTTGGTTTGTTGTTGCTTTTATTACTATGCTCTCAATGTATAAAGACAGACTGAGCTAATTTTCTACAAAAATCAGAAATAAACACAGATTTAGATTTTGTACTAGAAATGTAGGTCCAGGAATATAGCTCAGTGGCACAAGTGCCTGCCTGGCAAGCATAAGGTCCTGAGTTCGATTCCCAGGACCAAAAAAAAAAAAAAAAGTTAAAAAATTTTTTAAAATTTAAAAAAAGAAATGTAGAAGGATATTCACTAGAAATGAATCTCAATTAATAGAAAAAGTTAATTCTCAGGTTTCACAATAGAAACTTTTAGAAGTTATATTTACTAATAAACATCTATTAGAAAAAATAAAAATTATATTTCAATTAAGAACATGCATTTCAATGACAATGCTATTTTACAATACTGCAGTAGGAACACATGGAAAGCCAGGCACAGTGGTGCACGGCTGTAATCTCAGCACTCTAGAGGGCTGAGGCAGGAGGATCATGAGTTCAAGGTCACACAGCCTGGGCAACTCAGCAAGTTGAAGGTAGCATGGAAAACAGAGAATGTATCTCAAAAACAAACAAACAACCCCCTAGAGAGCACACCAAAACTTTCCGAGGGCAGAAATCTTCTGCGGCCTTCCCAAAACGCAACAGTCTCTAGCCCGCCCAAGGTGTGCTCTCTGGCACACCGCCTACCGGTGTCCTGCCTCTACACTTTGTACTGACCTATGAGTCTCAGTGTCACCACTCCTAAAACAGAAGAAACTCAGACAGGTGTGGCGGTGCTCGCCTGCAATCCCAGCACTCGGAGGTGAGGGGAGGTGAGCAGGAGTATCGTTGAGAGTTTGAGACCAGCCTGGGCTACAAAGTGAGCTCAAGGCCAGCCTGAAATACACAGCGAGACCCTGTCTCAAAGACACAAAAAAATTTAAATAAATAAGTAAATAAAATAGAAGAAACTCAACATAGTATCAGCAGTGAATCTAAGTTTCCAATGTTAAGAGGGGATAAAAAGACATCATAATATGAAAATAATTACTGGCCACGCATGGTGGTGCTGACCTGTAATCCCAGCACTTGGGAGGCTGAGGCAGGAGGATTGGTGTGAGTTCAAGGCCAGCCTAAACTAGGAAGCAACACCCTGTCTCAGAAAACAAGTAACTATTATTAATGACCGCCAGGGATGTAGCTCAGTGGTATAGGGCCTGTCTGGCAAGTGTGAGGTCATGAGTTTGATTCCCAGTATCAAAATATAGATTATATAATTAATGAGCTTCTAAAAAAAATCTCTATCCATGGGGTCTGCCTGTCTTTATCAGTAGTACACAAAACAGTGCAAATGGGTGGGATTCAGGAAGTAAAATCACACATTTTGCAAAGCACAGAACTTCCAGAGGTTGGTCAACATTGGTCATCCTTTTCTTTTTTATGTGTTTGGTGTCACTTTTTAAAAATTCTTTTCCCCTTAGAAATACCTAATGGAAACCTTTATAAATGAATACATAAGCTTCAAAATATGAGGGTTAGGAGTGACTGACTTAAAAATTAGTCTAACAGTTTGAGGCAAGCCTGGACAGCAAAGCAAAACAACAGAAACACACATACACAACAGATGGGTCTTCTGCTCATATTTGATATTTTCCATAAAAAATTTTTAAAGCAAAAAACAATTCTTAAAACTATTCAATTAGAATCAAATGCACTGGATAAGTGAGGTTCTAGCAGTCACCTAGTCACAACTAATGAGGTGTTATGTTTTGTTTTGTTTTGCCTTGCCTTGTTTTGACAAGGTGTTTTTAAAGAACAATTGTGAGGTCCCTGGAAAATGGTTAGAAGACCTTCCCCTGAGTGTGTGTGTGGGGCGGGTAACAGTATGAAAAATCATACATGTGCAGGGAATAAACAGCATATGAAACCTCTATACTTTTCTACTCAATTTTGCTGGGAACTTAAAACTGCTCTAATAAACTCCTAGAACAACCACTTAATTCTTGTTTTGTTTGAGACAGGGTCTTGCTATGTAGTTCAGGCTGGCCTTGAACTCACTATGTAGCCCAGGCTGGCATCAAACTCCTGATCCTCCTGCCTCAGCCTCTCAGTGCTGGGATTATAGGTGTAGGTCACCATGCCTAGTACAACAAAGACAGACATTTTGGTTCCCATGTCATCTGTGATTACTTAATAACCGAGACAAATCTCTGATGAATGTGGTAATTTGCCAAGATTTCAGGATTCTTCTACAAATAAAAAGTACCTATATTTACGGTGTACAATACTCTAACTTTCACACACAAACATTAGATATTCATTACTTATTATTAGATAACTCATGCTAGTAGACAACAGAGGTTCAGTGGTTAACACCTCCTGCCTTCTCAACAGAAGACTCAGATTCCGACGCTCCTGAAGTCACTTACTACTTTCCAGAAGAGATGAGTGTATCTCACAGCTCGTATCTTGATGAAACTTGTTTCTTAGACACATTACATGGGCTCAACTGGAATAATCTATCTAGGAAGGCTACGTAATTTTTTTTTTTTTTCCCTTTTCAAGACAGGGTCTCTCTGTGCAGTTCAGGCTGGTCTTGAACTCACTTTGTAGCCCAGGCTGGCCTCAAACTCACAATGATCCTCCTGCCTGAGCCTCTCAAGTGCTGGGATTACAGGTGTGTGTGACCACACCCAGCTAAATAATAATAGCTAAACAATTGCACCATCACATACATTAGCCATAGCTTAGCAAAGTGAATAACCTCACAGTATCACAGTCATTTAATCGTGTTACATCACTGTAACAAGGGATCTACATTTGCTTCACATA
>NW_004955441.1:19675392-19678294 GCF_000276665.1 Chinchilla lanigera
TTTTTTGGTTTTTCTCCGGTACCAGGAACCGAACTCACGACCTTGCGCATGCCAGGCAGGCGCTTTTGCCGCTGAGCTAAATCCCCAGCCCCTAACAACTGGTTTTTTAAACATTAGAGACATAAAATCCACAATCCAGATTTTAATGCTACTAAGAGAAAAATTTGGAGGGAGTTTCTGGTGAACAGTTAAAGCTGTTGAAAAAGCTAACAATTTTAGGAAGGGCTCCTCCAAAACCTTTTAGTTCCCCTAACTTCTTGCCAACTGACAAGGAGTTCTCTTCTCAGCATTTCTTAGAATGCAGTCCAAGAGACTTTTTTCAAAAACCCAGAAAGTACTAACTTTAAAAGAAAACCAATAAATGGGTTTTAATCAAAATTTAAAAATTTAAAACACTGTTAAAAGTGTAAAGTCCAACCTGGACTTGGTTATATACACCTGCAATCTCAGCACTCAGGAGGCTGAGGCAGGAAGATCTCCCAAGTTTGAGGCCAGCCTGGGCTACATAACAAAATCTTGTTTCAAAATACAAAACAAAAGAAAAAACAAAAAAGACAAGTCCAGCTTACTGGACACCTGTAATCCCATCACTTTCAAGGCAGAGGCAGGAGACTGTCAAATTGAAGGCCAGTCTGATCTACATAGCATTACCCTAGCTCAAAAAAAAAAAAAGTGAAAAGTCCAATCACACACCTGGAGAATTCACATTTAAAGTACATACAAGAACTCCTATAAATCAGTGAGATATAAACAACCCAATTTAAAAATGGCAAGCCCTGCTCTAAAAACAATAGTCTGACAACTAACAAGCTCTACTCAGCACCTCTGTTCGTAGGAAAAGACACTCAACACTGTTATTAAGTTCTACAGGCAAGCTAAACCCACAAACGATTCACACTCACCAGACAGGCTAAAATTTAAGTCTGGTAACACCCAGTCTGGGTGAGGAGCTGGAGCCCCCGAACCTTTCACATGTTGCTTGTGGGAGGATAAAGCGGTAGCCACTGATAACTTGGACTGTAAATGTCCCCAAAGGCCGAGGTGTCTACAGGCTCCTCCTCCAACTCGGCACCGCTGGGAGGTGGTGGAAACTTCACGGGCACCCAGTGCAGCTCCAGGTCAGAGGCAAGGCATTACTGGGACGTGGCCCCGGCCTGTTCCTCTGCCTCTTGCTCCCCACTACCCGGTGAACTCCACCACACTCGACTCCACCCCAGCGTACCGCCCCCAACCCAGGCTCAAAGCAACTCACCTCCCCAACCACGGAACCGCTCAAACTGGGGGCCAAAATAAACCTCGCCATAAATGTACTTACTTCAAGTATTTGTGACAGTAACTGAAAGCTGACCAATACACAGCTACCCTGGGAAAACTGACTGCATCTGAAAAAGCTGAACAAAGTACTACATAATGATTACCCAAGGATCTCACTACTAACGGCATGCAATGTACATGTATACGTGTCAACCAAAGACAAGCAGGAAAAAGGACACAGATCTATTAATAATCACGTTAAGCAGAAGCCAAACCAAAGAGAATGAATATTATGATTTCATTTTAAAGAATGGGCAGTGTTAATCTATGCTGTCAAAAGTGAGCAGTAGTTATCTCTGACTAATGAATATTAAGTACACTAAGGAATAGTAAGGGAAGAACTTCAAAAAAATATACAACCTAATCTGTGTTGTGACTCCATGTGTATACATGGTATGACCAAAATATATGATAAATGCTTAAATTTAAAGAAACTGTAGCCAGGTGTGGTGGCACTCACCTGCAAAACCAGCACTCCAGGAGGCTGAGGCAGGAGGATTGCTGTGAGTGCAAGGCCAGCCTAGGCTACAACAAAGCCAGTTCAAGGCCAGCAGAACTGCTTAGCAAAACCCTGTCTCAAAAAAAAAAAAAAAAGAAGGAAGGAAGGAAGGGAGGGAGGGAGGAATTATCACAGCCAGGCATGGTGGCACATGCCTGAAATCCCAGCACTTGCCGATAATCCCAGGAGGCTGAGGCAGGAGGACTGCCACAAGTTCAAGGCCAGGCTGGACTACATAGTAAGTTTGAGACCAGCCTGAACTACACGGTGAGACCCTGTGAAAATTTAAAAAAAAAAAAAAATTATTACAGTAAAAGACACATTACTGCCAGGTGTGGTGGTGCATACCTGTAATCCCAGCACTCAGGAAGCTGAGGCAGTAGGATCATTGCAAGTTCCGGACCAGCCTGGGCTACAAAATGAGCTCAAGACCAGCCTGAACTGCATAGCAAGACCCTGTCTCAAAAAAAACCAAAAAAAAAAAAAAAAGACATTACCATTAATCCCCCCTTAAAACACTCTCCCTCTTTTAAAACATACTCGTCCCATCATTCTTGCCACTTGCTGAAGCAGTTTTGTAAGACCTCTCGCAAGTGTCTTTACGAGACGACCAAAGATATGCTGCGTGCTGCTGCAGGCTATCCAGGGGAAACGCAGGCTCATGAAAACGTTTCACTGTTCTCTCATCCACTTTATTCACAGGCTCCCGTGCAGTGCACCTTCCGGCTCTTCAGCAAAGGCAAAACAACCAGCAAAAGGAAATGTTTTGAATCGATTTAGAAGATCAAAGCAGCCACAACAGTGCAACTAAAGACACGCACATGAAAGGACTTCCAGACATGCTTCACAGTGTAAGAACAGGACAAGTGTGTTCGGTGGAGCATTCTGAGGGACATTAACGGTCACGTCTTTTACTGCAACGTTTTTAGAAGGTCAAACCTTCAGTGTATTTTGTGATCACACCACATGTAAAAATTCATCAAGTTGTACACTTAAGAACAGTGTGGGCCGGCATGGTGGCGCACGCCTGTAATCCCAGCACTCGGGAGGCTGAGTCAGGAGGATTGTTGAGTTTGAGGCCAGCCTGGG
>NW_004955441.1:19685589-19689015 GCF_000276665.1 Chinchilla lanigera
CTTATGCCACTGAGCTATATCCCCAGCCCCTGAGTTATATCCTCAGCCCTAAAAGCAAAACTCTTTTCAAAAAAGTAAAAGCAACAAAAAAAGAAAGTAAAAAAAAAAAAAGGGAGCCAGGTGTTGTGGCGCACACTTGTAATCCCAGCACTCAGCAGGCTGAGGCAGAAGGATCACTGTGAGGCTGAGACCAGTCTGAGCTACAAAGTGAGCTCAAGGCCAGCCTGAACTGCATAGAGAGAGCCTGTCTCGCAAAGATAAATAAATAATTAAATACATATATATACGTACATACATACAAGAAAGAAATAACCATGGACAATACTGAGTGTGGTGGCACATACCTGTAATCCCAGCACTCAGGAAGGCTGAGGCAGAACCAGGAGAACTGCTACAAGTTCAAGGCCAGCCTGTGTTACATGAGACCCTGTCTCAAAAATTCAAAACAACCAAACCAAACTAAACCAAACAAACACACCCCTACACTGAAATTCTGTCTCACACCAGTGAGAATGGCAATCCCCAAGAATACAAAAAACAGTAAATGGTGAGGACTGGATGGGGGTGCACGTCTACACTGCTGCTGGAAATTTAAATTAGCACAGCCACCACGGAGATCAGTAGGGAGGTTCCTCAAAAAACTAAAAATAGAAGTATTATATGATCCATGGAGACCACTCCTTGGTATAAATCCAAAGGAATTAAAGTCAGCATGCCACTGGGAAACCTGCATACCCACATAATACACTTCATATTTGCTATATACAATAATCAAGACATGAGGCCAGGCGTGGCGGCACATGCCTGTAATCCCAGCACTCAGGAGGCTGAGGCAGGAGGATCCTGAGTTCCAGGCCAGCCCGGGGTACACAGTGAGTTCAAAGCTAGCCTGAACTACATAGTGAGACCTTGTCTCAAAAAAAAGTCAAGATATGGAACCAACCTAGATGCCTATCAACAGATGACTGAATAAAGAAAATGTGGTGTGTATACAATGGAGTATCACTATCAGCCATGAAAAAGGACACAATTCTGTCAGCGGGTGGATCTGACAACTGTGTTAAATGAAGTAAGCCACAGTCAGAAAGACAAACACCGAGTGGCCCCCAGTGTGTGTAAGCTATACACGATGACAAGCAGCAGAGAGCTGTCATCAGACAGGAGACCGGGAACGGGGGGGGGGGGGGGGGGGGAGTCGATGGGAGGGCAATGGGGAGAACACGGCCGAAGTACACCGTACACGGGGCCGCCCCGAATGTGACACTGTGGGGTGCGCCGCTGCAGACAGTAAAGAAGCAGAGTACTGACGGATGACACGTGCACGTCCAAACCCGCCAAAAATTAAAGCCCAATAATCACATAAGCAATACGCACTAAAAAATAGCGAAAAATAGAAGATTTTTTTAAAAATTAAAGACACAGAAATAACCTTTCGTCACAGATGCTAAATACACTTCCAAGTCTAGGAGAGTATCGAGACTACTGAAATGAAGCGCCAGCGTCAAGCAAGGAGCCAAAGGTGGAGCTGGAGCCGGCGCCCAGGCCGAGACTGGCCCTCCAACGCGCCCGGGGTCCCTTCGGGAGCGGGACACGTCTCTTTAGGGATGCACTTAATCGCTATTTCCGTGCTTTACAAACTGCTCGGACAGTCTCGGTAGGAAGATACACACTGACATAGAAAACTCAAAAGTGTAAAAACTAATCATCATAAAACCCCAGAATACCCAAGTAGGAACGGTTCCCAGGAATCACTTAGTCCGATCCCATCATCTGACTTACCAGAATAATGAGACATCGTGAAGTACTCTCCCACAGTTCTAGAAGTAGTGAGTGAAACTAGATTTTATTTTCACTACTTTCCTTTCCACGCTAAACATGATCGCTGCTCAGAAGTCATCACATTTTGACAATGTTAACTTATGCAACACAAGAATTTTTCACAAAAGCACAACTATAATCAGATCAGTTTTAATACCACTTATCTGAAAAACCAAACCCCAAGATCGTACATAATAGGCTCCATTAAGGTCACAATGTCACACAGTGTAACCCCAAGGATGTTTCCACCATGTAAGCATCATCCCAAAATAAAATTCTGCCCGGTAGCGCTTCCTGCTAGTTATTTACACGTGAATTTTATGGGCCCACAGGTATTAAGCAACCCCACTGCAATCCTGTTCCCAAAACACAGCACCGTCTCTGCTGTATTTTTAGCCCTTCCTAGGTAAGAACTGCTTTTACCTGCTGATCCAAAACAAAACGTTTTCTCAGGGCTCGTTAACAATAAATACCTCTGGAAACAATACTTAATTATGCCCGTGTGGACTCTAGGTTCATAAACCCGAAGCACACAGGCTTCAAACACTGGCACGCTTGTATACTGTGCTCCTGAAAGGATTCGTTTATGCTCCCCTAAATGGTCTTCTCTGGCAAATCTAATCCAAGTGATTTAAACAGGAAATTGCCACAACTGGAAACGTAACTTTAACTTTACTGTGCCCAAGTAACAGACACCTGGGGAGGAGCACTTGAAAACAAATTTGAATTTTAGTAATTTAGAAAACATTCTTCTCTTCTGCCTACAAGTGGTTCTCTCCTGTTTCGCACCCCCCATTCTCCTATGGATCCGAACTTCTTTCTAAGCCAGTTAAGGGAAAGACGATTAACGCTGACATTCGTCACTCTCGGGAGGGCAAATCAGGGTCTTAGTCTCATTTCATTTTAATCGAAAGGGTAATGATTTCCACCCCTTAAGAGGAGACGAGAAATTCGTCAGAGACGCCCTAATAATCGGCAGACGAGAACCACCCTGTGAGGAAATACAGAGCACTATTGCATTACAAACCCCTGAGTCATCGCCGTTCGCCCGGCCGGCCCGGGTGAGCGCAGCGCGAGGGACCTGCGCCCTGCGCTCGGCGTCTGTAACCACCGCGCCCGCAGCGACGCTGCCAGGTTAGGGTACGGCTAACCGAACCAGCAGCGGAACCCCTGCGCCAGGTTAGGGTACGGCTAACCGAACCAACAGCGGAACCCCCGCGCCAGGTTAGGGTACGGCTAACCGAACCAACAGCGGAACCCCTGCGCCAGGTTAGGGTACGGCTAACCCAACCAACAGCGGAACCCCTGCGCCAGGTTAGGGTACGGCTAACCGAAGGAACAGCGGAACCCCTGCGCCAGGTTAGGGTACGGCTAACCGAACCAACAGCGGAACCCCCGCGCACAGGAGCGGCGCGGCGAAGTCTTCAGCCTCGCGCCCACAGGAGTTTCGGCGCCTCGGCCGCGGCTCGGAGCACGGAAGCCCGGGGCCGAGCTCGGCCGGCAGGGCTCCTCCGGGCGACTCCCGGGCCCTCCTCGGGCCCGAGACCACCCTCTCGGCACCGGAGCGCGAGAGCCGGGCTGTGCAGCCGGGTCCGCGGAGGACGCGCC
>NW_004955441.1:19689630-19698387 GCF_000276665.1 Chinchilla lanigera
CCTCGTGCCGTCGGCCGCCCGCCGGGCCTTGCGTCTGGCCGAGGCTGGACGGGAGGCCTGCGCGCCGGCGTCCGTGCCGCCGCTCCTCGCACGCTTCGCCCTCCACCGCAGGCTTCCTGGCCGCCTCCGGGCCCTCACGCCGGGAAGCAGTTTCTCAGCGAGTGCTCACTGAAGTGTTCGTGTGCTGGGCGTTCGTTGTGTTGTCTGGAGGTGGAGCGGAGATACAGGCTGGAGTACTACAGACAGTTCTCTCTCTTTTTGTTTTGTCTTTGTGAGACAGGGCTCACTATGCAGTTCAGGCTGACCTTGAGCTCACTTTGTAGCCCAGGCTGGTCTCGAACTCACAGGATTCTCCTGCCTCGGCCTCCCGAGTGCCCGGATTACAGCCGTGCACCACCTGGCCAGTGCTCTTAATTGCTGGATAAATAAGGATGCCTGGAGGGGTGTCAGTGCTTGCCTAGAAATCATGTTTTACTCTAAGGTTCGGTGAAGTGGGTTAGAAAAAGAAGTGTGGCGGCTCACGCCTGTAATCCCAGCACTCAGGAGGCTGAGACAGGAAGATCACAGGGAGTTAGAGCCAGTTCAAAGACAGCCTGAACTGCACAGCAAGATTCTCAGAAAACAAACAGCGAGTGGGGCAGTATACACGTGTAATCCCAAAATTTAAGAAGCTGAAGCAGGAGGATCACCACAAGTTGGAGACTAGTTCGGGTTACACTGTGAGTTGAATGTAAGGGAGGCTGAGACAGGAGGATTGTTGCGTTTTCGAGACCATCCTGGGCTACAAAGTGAGCTCAAGGCCAGCCTGAAGTAAGCTGTCCACCCCTCCAGGCATCCTTATTTATCCAGCATAGTAAGACCCTGTCTCAAAAACACAGACAAATAAGTAAATAAATAAGTACCTGGAATAAAAATAGGGATTTTTTTTTTTTTTTTTTTCTTTTTGAGACAGGATTTCACTCTGTATCCCAGGCAGGCCTGGGATTACAAGCATGCACCACCCTGCTAGCCAAAAAGGGAGTTTTGAAGGTGGGCTCTGTTTAAATGTTGGTGAGAGGTTTGGAAGTGTATGGGTGTGGGCCACAGAGTAAGAGAGTCCATGGCTCCTTGGCCCCTAGCCGTAAACCGGCCTGTTGCTCCATTGTCAGAAGAGGAAAGCAGGGCAGGACAGGTGCAAATGCGGGAAGATCTGCTGTTCGGCGCTACAGTTGGAGACGTTCATTGATGGTTCATGTTCTCCCTGTGAATCAGGAGGAAGCATTGTGGAGGATGTGCTGTGTAGGGTTGAAAAGATGAGAGAAAGCTTGGAGTTATCTCAGAACTACTTGGCAGCTAGGCTAGAAGCAGGAGTTTATTATCATTTGCCTAAGTTTTGTTATGCTCCAGTGGGCTGCAAGCCACTGCTCTGTTGGAAAACTCACCTCCAGGGGATCATAAACCCACCATCTGTAAAGAATTAAGCCGAGCTTAAACTAAGAGAGGATGGTTTATTTGCAGGTGGAGATGGCTGGGAAGAGAGCCTATAGATCGCTGTTAGAGAAGTAGGAAGCACTCAGAAGAAACAGTCCAGGGCTTTTTTCCCAGCTCCTCTCCTTGGGTTTCTTCTTTCTGTGTGGACTGCTGGAATTCGGCCCGTGGCTGTCATTAGCGCTCTTTTTGGATTTCTTCTGGTTGTATGCAGTTATGTGACTTCCTGTTGCTTGCTGGACACTAGGATTATGGCGGGCGGGGGCGTTATAGACAAGTAGCTTGGGTTTAAGTATCAAGTAAGGGGGTTTAGGTTGATCATGCTGCTTGGGACCTCCCTGGTCTTAGTTTCTTTGCCTTTGTCTTTCTGATTGCTCCAGGCAGGGGCTACTGCCCGGAGTAAATCTTTACATTAACCTCTAACAAAGTGCGATGGGGCCTTCATCCTATCTTTTTCCTACTACAGGGCCCCTGTTCCTACGTCTCCCCCTTTGAGACAACCATCCAACATCTTTTGGTGAAGTGGGCAGCGGCCCATGTGGCTTCTTCAAGCTGAAGGGTAATATTTGGGGAGCAGGGGATGGAAATGTTCAGCAGGGAAGTTCATCTGATGGGCCTTGGCAAAAGTCCAGCTGATGGAGACCACTATGTAACAGCTCTGAGCAGGATTTAATATATTTTTTAAATTTTAAAAATAAAAGGAAAACATTAACAGACAGACAACATTTTACAGAATAGCAAAAGAACAGTACAGACAGTATGGAGTTACAAACAGAGTGGTAGGGAATTAACAATGCTTGTTGTATTACATATTGATATCTTCAAAGTGGTTTCTCATGAAGACAGATATAGACATGCAATGCTGATCAACCAAGGACTCATTGACAGCTTCTTTTCAGCAAAGAAATAGAAGACAGTAGAACAGCTATGTTAACTCTGAGCAGGATTTAATATTAACCAGTTGGCTTTCCATGTTTACTTGTGAGTCACTGGTCCCTACTGAGGCTTCAAAGGACAAGACAAGGCCACAGCTGAGGACTTTGAGTTCCAACTCCAATTAACTAAAAAGAGACCATAGAGGCAGGTATCTCACCTGCAGTGAAGGTCTACCTGGAGATAATACAGTTCTCCTAAATTAACATAATGTATTACCTGGAGAATTCCTGAAGGGTTCCCCAAGTCCTGCCCAGATTCCTGCATTTTCTTCAGTATCCCTCTCCTTTATTTGAAAACCTAATAAATATGGGCTGCTCAGGGAAGTCAGCGTCTTAACTCAGTCTTAACTTAGAGCATCTTAACCCAGAGAATCTTCAATTTAAAAATAGAGGGGCTGGGGATTTAGCTCAGCAGCAAAAGCGCCTGCCTGGCAAGCACAAGGTCATGAGTTCGGTTCCCGGTACCGGAGAAAAACGAAAAAAATAAAAATAAAAATAGAATTGGGGGGCTGGGGATTTAGGTCAGCGGCACAGCGCCTGCCTGGCAAGTGTAAGGTCATGAGTTTGATTCCCAGTACTGGAAAAAAATAAAATAAAATAAAATAAAATAAAATAAAATAAAAATAGAATTGGACCTTCCCGGAGCCCTAAAATCATTTCAGTTGTCTCATTTATTTCAGCATTTGCCATCCACACGTTTGGGAGACTGCAGGCCTGATCAGCCCACAGTAACTACGGGTCATAACCCGGTATCTGGCAGCATTACAGTGAGTTTCATCTGTATGATCACTCATAGTTTAGCAGCCACTAGGTAAGAATAAACACACTTTACCAAAAGATTAACGTATATGACCAGAGCGTGAGCGGTACAGTGGAAGCGCAGATTGGAGAAGGAGCTGAGTCAACACTATTTAAAGGGTTGAAATAGCAATTTTAGCCAGTTGGCCCTTAAAACTGTCAGCCGGGGTCGGTGACTGGCCCGCCCCCATGTCTGTCGTGTATTGTTGCTTATACATCTCTCTCTGGCTGTGTCCTTCTATTGCTGGGTGTTTACAACCAAGTCAAGGCTAGACCTTCGTCAATCAAAACTTATCTCCTAATGAGATATCTCAAGATCACTTAAATGTCCGCAGGCATTACTTTTAGAGCCTTGGTCAGAGCCTCTGAGATGTATCAGTTCTTCATCTGTCACATGTGTCATCTGCCAGGATGGGTTATGGTCTGTGCTAGACTGCATAGCTCTTTCTGGAAGCATGGGAACATTTTACCCTTTGGTGATCCTCCTTTCAGCATGATGTTCACTGCTTCAGTCCTGTCCTCCGGGGTCCAACAATCTCCTTGCTCAGGAAGTTGGGGGATTCACCAAAGTTGTAGGCTCTTGTAGAAAGGTCCTCTGGTGTCTTGGGTCCTTGTTGACTTTGGAAGGCAAGGGCTGAAATACTAGCTTTCCTCTTAGCCCAATTACATTTTTTAGTTTTGCGCTTCCAAACCTCAATTGTAGAACACCCAGCAAGACAAGGTCAGTTACGTTGTTGGTACAGTGGAAGCAGTTAATTCTATGATTTTACCTAGATATCCAGCCTACGATATTTTCCCCTCTGAAGAGGTGCCCCTAGCTGTTTGAAGGGTTAAGGGGGATGGCCCCTCTGGCTACTTTTGATCAGAGTTGTGGTCAGAAATACTCTGTAGAGGGTCTGTCTAGAGGCCTTCAGTAGACAAGGCTTTTCATCTTGGGTTGGCATAGAGCTTCAAGTCTGGAAGAGACAAAACAAAAGAACCAGTCAAGTATGCATGAGCCAAACAATAAGATCACTGTTGTAGTCAGGGTTTTCCAGGGAAACAGTTTAACACAGGACACATAATTTACAGGGTTATTTTATGACAGTCACCCAAACAGCCATACACAAAAGAGTACAGGAAATCTGTCCACACACTAAAGACCCAAAGAACCCAGCTGAGGGCCTAGATTCCACAGCAACGTCCTGCATGAGTCCAGCTGAAGACCTAGAGCCCATGACAATGCCCCCAACAAGTCCAATTGGAGGCCTAGAGCCCACAACAATGTCTCATGCAAGTCTGATTCAAAGATCTGCACTGGGAAGTCCCCAAGGTCAGTGGTGGAAGCTAGAAAGTCTATGCCAGCAGGATGAAGGATCTGTGCCAGCAGGCTGAGGTATCTGCACCAGAGCCAGGAAGCAACGCTCAAAATAAGAACCAGAGAGCCCCCGAAAAGTACCTCAGCCATCCTCAGCAACAGCGAGGTCTCCAGCTCCTCCTCCAATGATGATGACGCTGACGATGACAACAGCAACAGCTGAGTTCCTATCAGGAAAACCACCCTGACAAGCTTCTCCAGGAGACTGAACAGTGCACAATCTTCCCTTCTGGAGCCAGGAAGCAATGCTCAGAGTAAGGACCAGAGCTCCCCCAAAGGGAACCATAGCCATTCTCAGCAACAACAAGGTCCCGAGCTCCTCTGACGATAATAGCCGAGCGCATATCAGGAAAGCCAGCAGGACAAGCTCCTCCAGGAGAACCAACACCTGTCGTCTTCTCCAGTTCTCCTTCTTATGCTGCTGGCAACAACCCACAGGTGGGCTTCCATACCCAGCGCCATGCTGATTCAGTTCAGCTGCCTGTTACAAGTGGACCAGCAGTTGTCAATCCACCACAATCACCAAGATTATTATTAATAGGGCCAACAGTTGCTTCCATCAGGAGGAACAAGTGATGGCCTTGCACAAGGAGAGTAAGGAACCCTGGGGCTCAGGGAGCTTCAGAATCTGTCATGGCATTCATCTGCCGTCTGACACCTTGAACAGCCACTGAGATGTTAGCAGGTTGATGGGGAATGTACACACAGCGTTCAGCTTTTACAGTTGCACAGGTCCCTCACTGTGCTGCTCTTAGGGCATCTAAGCCCACCCAGTTCTGGTTCTAGAAGACAGCTTACCTCATTAATTTGACTTCTTCATTTAGAAGGAATCCCAGTTGAGGTCTCATTTAAGGCTCATTTAGTATAGTTGGTCAAGGCCTCAATGTGTTGCATGACATCCTCTAATCCTAGAGCAGAGATAAAAATACCAGCCAAATGATTGTACCAGCAAAACACTCTTAGACCGTCAGCATCACAGATGAGGTAAGTTTGCGGGTTGATCACTGTATTTGATACTCCTGCCTTGTAGCCATACAAATCCCAGTGTGCATCTCCCTATCCACCCAGAGGGTAGCCAGGGCCACAAATTGCTTACACAGGACCAATAAGTGTTGCTGGGGACTGCCCATCTAATTCCAGGGCAATTAAACCAGTCTGTTGCAAACCAGTCTTTGGCCTGTAAAGTTATAATGTGTATGCATTGCTCAGAAGATCTCCACCCCAAGCATTTAGTAGAACTATGCCAATGAGATCAGGAATAATTTCTCTGGTCCCAACACAAGGGGCCTTTTCTATGGGAGTTAACCACATATACCATCCTATATCTGGAAGTAGCCATCTTGATATCTATGACTGTTGGCTCTCATGTTAGGTCTTTATTCTTATTCAGTAGGGGATTTACCAAAGCCCATAAAGGTTTCAGTGGCATCTTTAGCAAAAATCCAATTACATCCAGGATCGTTAAGAGTGGAGTTTATAAACCACTAAGTTACCTTGTAACAGTGCACTAAGCCATGAACTGCTGACCCTTTCAGTGTCTCGTCAATGTATCTTGTAACTTATTCCAATCATCTCCTTGAAACGGGGATACCCAGCAAGGGACTTCTGAGGTACTCATGAGGGGAGCTGGCCTCCTACCCAGCAAGGTTTTTGTTGTAATGACTCTGCCCATACTAGGAAAGAATTGCACTCCCCTTTAAGTGGTGTAAAAGTAATCAGAGTGTTTAGAGTAACAGCTTAGATTACTTACCTTGGTTTTGTCTTTTGAACAGGAACTTTAATCCTCCATAGGTTCACAAGTGGAGGTGGGCTCGGATGTGGCCTTGGGATGCCACGGAGGTGTGTTGCCGTGGTTCTCAGAGGCAGTCCAGAGCTTTACTCTGGATGAGGAATCCAAGAGTCGAGTCCTGTGACTGTAACTGCAGTGGGGGTGGGAAGGATCACTGTGTAGGGACTGCCCATCAGGGTTTGGTTAGGCTTTGTGTGTGTAGAGCTTTGACCAGTGCTAGGCTCCCTGGGCAGAAGAGGGGCTTGCTAGATGGAGTTGGCCCAGGTTCCATGCGCCTTAAAACCGACAGGTTCTGTTGGAACTGGGCCAAGGACCTCACTTGTCTTAAAGCTCCCTCAGTTTCGGCACCAAGTGAGCAGGCGGTGCGCAGGATGCTGGCACTGTGGTTTGGGCCTGTGTTTTGCTTGCGCCCCAACCTCTGGGAGGTCGCGGGCACCGCAGTCTGTGATTGCTGGTGGAGCGGCCCACGTCTGGCTCCTGTGCACGTCCTGAACTGACTGGAGACACAGAATGCGGCAGGCTGAGGCCTGCTGACACCACGGTTCCCGGCTGAAAGCTCCCATCTATTTCCTGGGGGCAGTGCAGGCATCCCAGGAACTCGCTGCCATTGCAGTCTGAGTCTCTGCCCTCCGTGAGCCCGAGCCAGACCGGAGCTTCTCACTCAGAAGGCCAGTGAACTGCTCTCACCAGGGTTCGCATGTGGGCCCTCCCTGCGCATGCCCTGCGCCAGGTGAATGGGTGGTCCACGAGCTGCTGACACCACAATTCCAGTCTCTGCTTTGCTTGTGCCCCAACCTCCTGGAGGTCAGAGACACGGACAGTCTGTGATTCCTGTCAGAGCGGCCTGCGGCTGGCTTCTGTGTGCATCCTCAACTGACTGGAGACGCAGAATCAGGTGGTCCACACACTGCTGACCCTGCAGCTTGTGTCTGGGCTTTGCCTGTAGCCTGAACTTCTGGGGGACACAGGTCCACTGGACTGGGGCTGTGCCACCAGTGCAACCCGAGTCTGGGTCATACACGTGCCCTCAACTGCCAGGGGATGCTGGATCAGAAGGTCTGCCATCAGCTGACATCACGGTCAATGTCTGAGACCTGGGAGAACTAGATACACTTCACCAGCTGCCGGAAAACCCAGACTAAGCAGTGCATCTCAGCAGACACTGAGGGGCAAGCCCGACCACCAGGAAAACTGGGGACACTAGCGGCTTTGCTGAGCTTCCAGGGAAGAGAGAGACTGCACTTCCTGCATTCGGTATCAAACATGATAAGATGAAGGACTAAAGCACAATCTCAGAACTCTACCCAACTCAGAACAAGTCCAGGAGACATCGACATAGGAGAACTTGGTAAACACACACCTGAAATTGCTGAAATGATTGCAATGGAAGTAAAGAAACAACTGCATAAGGCCATAGAAGAGATCAGATTAGAAATAATCTCAGCAAAAAATGAAACAATAATAATGAAAGAACTGCTCAGCACATCTGAAGAAGAAACATATAAGAAAATAGAAGAACATAGGCAATGCATGGAAATGTTAGTTGAAAAATACAGAAATGACTTAGAATGCATGAAACAGATTCAGAGAGACATCCAGGAAAACAAAGCTTCTGTTGAAAGCTCCCAAAACTGTTTGAACAAAGCAGAAGATAGAATTTCAGATTTTGAAGACCGCATGGCAGCTAGCAATTGTGAAAGAAAGGATCTCTTAAAATTAACAAGGAACCAGGAAAAATCAATTCAACAGCTGTAAAACGAGGCAAAGAGGAATAATGTACAACTTATAGGAGTCAATGAAACAGCAGGAGGCAACACAAATGATATGAAAAGAATATTTGCAGAAATACTAGCAGAAAATTTCCTAAGCATGGAAACAGAACTTGATATACAGGTAAATGAGGCATATAGAACTCCCATTAACCACAACAAAAATAAAACTGCACCCAGACTTATAATAGTTAAGTTCCCACACCTCCAGCAAAAGAATAGAGTATTAAAAGCTGCTAGAGAAAAGAAACATTACCTATAAAGGGAAGCCCATCAGAATCACAGCAGACTTCCCAACACAAACCATCCAATCAAGAAGAGCTTGGAGTGAAGTATTACAGGTCTTGAGACAAAACAGCTTCGAACCAAGACTGATGTACCCTGCCAAGCTATCACTCAAGTTCAATGGAGAAATAAAATATTTCCATGACACAGAACAATTGAAGAACTTCATGTGTGCCAAAACATCATTGCAAAGAGTACTAAAAGATATTCTAGACAGAGAAAAATGTGACCACAATTTCTTTTTTTGTTTAATTTTTTTTTATTTTAAAGAGTAAAAGAAGGATAACATAATAATAGGGGGGGCTTACCAAATTACAGACAAAGTGGCAGGAAATTATCAATGGTTATTGTTTTACA
>NW_004955441.1:19699307-19700657 GCF_000276665.1 Chinchilla lanigera
GGCGGTGGCAGCCGGCCTAAGGGCCGGCGCACAACAGCGCTCGCCACCACATGGCTCCCCGTGTGCCGGGGGCCCACCCTCTGGGGGCCTACAAGGCAGGAAGCTAGCCAGCCAGAAGACCAGTGCTTCCTGCCCGTGGCTCCCTGTGCGCTGGAAGCCCTCCTTCCGGGGGCCTACGAGGCAGGGAGTGAGCCGCGGGTCTGAAGACCGGCGCTCCCTGCCCGAGGCTCCCGGTGCGCCGGGGGCCCTCCCTCCTTTTTTTTTTTTTCCAGTACCAAGAATCAAACTCATGACCTCACACTTGCCAGGCAGGTGCTGTGCTGCTGAGCTAAATCCCCAGCCCAGGAGCTTTCTTCTTGTCAAAGCAGGCAGATGACAGTGATGCCTGTCCAGCAGTGTGTGTTTGTTTAACAGTTTCTTTAGGAAGAGTGGGAGTGTCACTCAGTAGTAGATCTTCGCCTAGTGTGTGGAAGCCATGGGTTCAACCCCATAACTGCGAGTAGTCATAATAATGTTATTTATTGTTCTTAAAATATCTATTCATTATTTAGGTGCTAAAAGAGCTTTTCAGTAACAGTGAAGCCTTTTGGGTTTTTGTTTTTGACGAGCTGTGAATCGTGTAGGAGGTAACAGCTTCTCTTTTAAACAAAAGTAATAAAGAAATGTATTTTTAATGTATTTTCTAATGGCAGTTGAAGAAATTAATAATAGAGCCAGTGGAGAGAGAACTAATGCACAAAGAGGATGTACACTTCTACCTACCCCTGGTTTTTCTCTGGACAGGCCTTGCACATAGGCAGACAGTGGGGGTGTCTGTGTGAATAACTGAAACAGCCAGGGAAACACATAATCACACTAGTGCTTGAAATGCTACCATTTGCAGTCTATTTCTTTGTACTAAACAGCCAAGCATGGCCGCCCAGGCCTGTAATCCCAGCATTTGAGAGGCTGAGGCAGGAAGATCCTTGTGAGATTGAGGCCAACCTGGGCTACAAAGTGAGCTCAAGGCCAGCCTGAACAGCATAGTGAGACCGTCTCAAAAAGACAAAAAATGAAATAAAATAAAATATACTAAGCAGAATACAGATGTGTAAGAGGAGCAATATGTCAACTATCTAATTCACAACAATGAGTTACATATATTCATTAATTCAATAAACATTTATTGAGCTGGGCGTGGCAGCATATGTCTATGATTCCAGCATTTAGGAGGCCAAGGCAGAAGATACTGAGTTTGAGGCCAGCCTAGACCACACAGTGAGCTCAAGGCCAGCTGGACCCTGATATAGTGAGATTCTGTCTCAAAAAAAAAAAAAATTAAATTAAATTAAATAAATAAATAAAAAATAA
>NW_004955441.1:19701094-19703810 GCF_000276665.1 Chinchilla lanigera
GAGACCCTGTCTCACAAAAAAAAAAAAAAAAAAAAAAAGACACTGATTACATAGAACAGGAGAACCTGGCCCAGACTGGGAAGCCTAGAAAGATTTCCTTTAACTCCTCCTGCCTCAGGGTGCTGGGAAGCCTGCACTACAGGAATGCACTGACCTGACCAGCCCCAACTCCTTACAGAAAGAGAAAAAGAAAAGAAAGAGGGACAGAAAGACAGACAGTAGATAAGGCTGAGGAGGTAAGTAGAGTTAGACCTCACAGGGACTTGCAAATTGGGTTATTCTGAATTTTATCCTAAAAATTATTGCAGATACAGGAACACAGCGCTGGAGGCAGAAACTGAATACTTAATGGATTCCAAAGGGGTGACATTTGGAACTTAATGTCTTCAAGTCAAGGGGACAGTATTGTGATTTAGATCTAAAGTGTCCACCTAGTTGGGTGTGGCGGTGCACACCTATAATTCCCAGCACTTGGGAGGCTGAGGCAGGAGGATCACCATGAGTTCAAGGCCAACCTGGGCTACATAGTGAGTTTAAGGCCAGCCTGAACTATATAGAGAGGCCCTCTCAAAAGCAAAACAAAACAGAAATAAACAAAATGCCCCCCAAAGCCCAAAAGGCTTGTGTTCAGTGTGCCGCTTTTGGCAGGTGAGTGGGTGTGTAGACACTACCCACCGGAGGGTCGGTCTGCGGATGAGCTTCCTGTAACCTAGCACCCTGGGAGGCTGAGGCAGGAAGATCCCAAATTTGACTAGCAGAGGCATGTCACTGGAAGTGTGACCCGGAACGGTGTTTTTTGTTTGTTTATTGCTTTGTTTTAGGGTTCAGCCATGTAGTTAGGCTGACCTTCAACTCATTATGTAGCCCAGGCTGGCCTGGAGCTTGCAGTGATCCTCCTCTGTCAGCTCCCAAATGCTGGGACTGCAGGTGTGCACCACCACGTCTGGCTAACTGCACTAGTAATACAGACCATGTTAGTACAGCCCTAACAACCCCAAAATCCCGGTAGTTTAAGCTTTCCTATCGCTCACACCACATTCCATCTCAGGTCAGATCAGCCCTGTGGTGCAATGCCCTTACTCCAAAACCCATGCTGACTATCATTTGGAAAATGACCAAAGAAATGTACACATTTAAACCCGCGTGGGGCAGCCCACTTTCTGGGTCCCCTCCTGTCTCCCTCAGGAGCTGTCTCTCCCGCAATAAAATTTCCTACTCTTTAAAACAGACTGACTGTATGTGGTGGTATATTCCTGTAACCTAGCACCCTGGGAGGCTGAGGCAGGAAGATCCGAAGTTTGATCCCATCCTGGGCAACTTAGCAAGACCCTATCTCAAAAAAAAAAAAAAAAGTAAAATGAAAATAAATGAATAAAAAGGAGTTGTTAGTGTAGCTCAGTGTGAAGGCCCTGGGTTCAGTCCCCTGTACAAAGAAGTAAATAAATACATAAGATACTCAAATTCACCAAAAGTCATTGATTTAAACGTTCAAACAGTGCTTCACACGATTAAAACATTTCAAAAGATTCAGACAAATGCCTATCAGCAGTATAATGGATACATTCCCACATATTTGCACAAGGAAATAGGGAAATAGTATAATACAAAGCAATGAGGATTACCCCCCATACACTGAACAATATGGATGACTCTCAGAAACGCAATGTTGCAACAAATGTAGTGGACACTGAAGAGCATATTCTATATACAGTAATTCCATTTATACATGTGTAACAGGCCAAGGTGATTTCTGGTATGAGATTGCTTAGTAGTTATCCCTGCGGCTCGGGCAAAGGATGGAAGGGCAAGAAAAGGGAGTTTTCCTGGGACTGATTGTGTTCTTGTTTTGTTTTGTAGCAGGGCCTCACTATGTACTTCAGGTTGGCCTTGAGCTCACTACATAGCCCAGGCTGGCCTTGAACTCATGGTGATCTTCCTGCCTCAGCCTCCCAAGGGCTGGGATTACAGACATGCACCACGCTTGGCTTGAAGACCTTTTTTCTAAACATTTTCTGTTTTATATTTAGACTTTATGTTTTATATTTAGGTCTGAAACTATTTTGAGTTCCTTTTTATATGAAGTATGACATTCTGGTTAAGGTCCACATTTTTGCCTAGGCATGTCCAAGGCATTCAGCTTCATTCATTTATTCATTTAACTCATTTTGAGAAGAGCTCTTGGAATGCCGCTCAGGTTAGTCTCTCTCTCTCTGCCTCCACCTCCCCAGTGCTGGGCCTGTAGCATGACCCACCGCGGCTGTGTGGGAAGTCTGGTTGTGGTTGTTCCGTTCTGTCTGCAGTGCTGGGGATTGAATCCAGGACCTTATGCATACCTGGCAAGTGCTCTGCCACCGAGCTACATTTCCGGTCCTGGTAATCCCGTTTTAGATAACCCATTTGAAGACACCTAAGAATCAGTGTTTGACACCTAATTTTGCTCACATGTAGTGGGAGAACGCAGGCCGGTGTGTCCCTTTTGTCATCATTCACCGTCACCCTCCGCTGGGAGCCAACACTTTTATCAAAAAATCTCTCAAGAACAAAACGTTTTGCGGACCTTTTTTGTTTGTCTGTTTTTGGTACCAATTTAAGCTGTGGCCTCTTGGATACTAGGTGTGTGCTCTCCCGCTGAGCCCTACCCCAGCCCGGTAGACAGTGTTCAAGTCAATAACTACTAATAGAAAGGATATATTTGGGGGCTGGGGATTTAGCTCAG
>NW_004955441.1:19710120-19712190 GCF_000276665.1 Chinchilla lanigera
GGTCCACTGTGCAGTTGATGCTGACCTTGAGCTCACTCTGTAGCCCAGGCTGGTTTTGAACTCATGAGGATCCTCCTGCCTCAGCCTCCCTAGTGCTGGGATTACAGGTGTACACCACCACACCTGGCAAAAGCACTTATTTTCATTCCCTTGGACTCCTATTATCACAAGAGTTTCTCTTTGAACTAGTAAAGGATTTTGAATCTCCTGGCTTTCCAGTGAAATTCTTGGACTGATGACTATGTAGGGGTTTTTTTGTTTGTTTTGTTTTTTTTGAGACAAGATCTCTCTATGTAGTCCAGGCTGGCCTCAAACTCATGGTGATCCACCTGCCTCAGCCTATGTGCTGAAACCACAGGGTGCCCTCACATGGGACACTGTGACTCCCCTTGACTGGAAGACATCAAAGATAATCTATTTGCAATGGGAGATGTCAGTAGAGAAAAGATAGAAAAGGACCGGCTAAAACTGAGAATTCCTTCAACTCTAAGTTTTCAGTTTTCCCATTTCCATGGTGCTGCTGAAGCTTCTGGACTCTTTGTTTGTTTGTTTGTTTGTTTTCCGGTACGGGGAATCGAACTCACAACATTACGCTTGCCAGGCAGGTGCTGTGCTGCTGAGCTAAATCCCCAGCCCTCTGCTGAAGGTTCTGATCACGAAAAGTCAGAGCAGGGTAGGTGTGGTGACACACAAAAAGAAAAGAAAGAAAGAAAAAAGAAAGGAAAGAAGGAAGGAGAGAAGGAAGGAAAGAGAAATCAGAGTGTACGTGTGAACCCAAAGGATTCTTTCCAGCGTTGGATCCTAAGACTGTCCAGGTGTTCTCAAGAAATTATCTGAATAATATAAAACCCAACAGAAGAGATAATAGTTTAAACATCTTATCTAATTTGAAGATGTTTGCCATACTCAGTGTGCTTTATTTTTATTTATTTATTTTTGTCTTTTTTTGAGACAAGTTCTCGCTATGCAGTTCAGGCTGGTCTTGAGCTCACTTTGTAGCCCAGGCTGGCCTCAAACTCGCCATGATACTCCTGCCTCAGCCTCCCAAGTGCTGGGATTACAGGCATGCGCCACCATGCCCGGCTCAGTGCTTTATATAAGAAAATAAGACACAGAGCACTTGGGTGCTGAATACACAATAAAATTATCATCTTGTCCTTCAAAGAAAGGAAAAATGGTATGGAGAGAGAGAGGAGTCAGATTTAGAGCAATTAATTCCAAAATTACTCTAGCACTGAAAAGTGGAACTTAATGACCAAACCCAACCAACCTCCCCTACCACAACACACACAGAAAATGTTCCTCTAACGCTGCACCATAACTCCCTCCATCGAGAGAGTGGGAAGCTGGCTTTGTTACTTATGGTAGAGGATGGCCTGGCATGGTTGCCATCGTACTCTGAGTATCAGCCTGGTGTATCATGCCGCGTTCTTTGTCAGGGAGCTCGTTTTCACAAGGTGGCTCACCAACTAAAAATTACGGGGTCCTAGACTGCGTGGCTGTCCTTCTGGAGCTGGATTCCAGGTTCCTCTCCCCTCTAAGTGTTATAGGCACTGAGTTAGATAGAAATATTACAGGCAGTCAGACAGGGCGGGCCCTTGAAGGAGCCAGTATGGAAGACAAATACCTTACAAAGGGACAGGTGGTACTTGCTTCGGGCCAGACCTCAAGACAAAGGCTAAACAGGTACACCCGCACACCTCCCTAGGGATGGACGTCAGGGACTGATATTCTAAATAGGTAGCAGTCACCTTGGAGAGGCCCTGACCCAACCCCTTACAGGAAAAGCCCCTGTTCTGTATTCATGCCCCTTGCTACGTGACTCGCTTCCCCATCTGATCCCAATTTAATCAATTTTACCTGAACAGTTGTTTTTGGCTGACCGTAGTTTTGTCCATTTTCCCCTACCTTGGACACACCTCACCTCGTGGTTTTGCTCTATTAAAGTCCCTAGAAAAGACACAGTCCTGGGTAACCTACCCGGGCCCCTTCTGTCCCTCTCTTGGACAGAAGCTTTCTTTCCCCCAGTAAATGTATTCTGCTCTTAACCTCCGTTGTTCCTAGAATTCG
>NW_004955441.1:19712290-19713835 GCF_000276665.1 Chinchilla lanigera
TAGCAGATGGCCCTAGCATGCTTCTTGTTCATAACACTTGCAATAGGTAGAACATCTGTAACTGGGTTTGGCTGCCCTACCTTTGAACCTGCATGCTGATTTGCTTGTTTTTCTTTTTTGAGGCAAGGTCTTACTATGTAGCCCAGGCTGGCCTCAAAATCACAGTAATCCTCCTGCCTCAGCCTCCCCAGTGCTGGGATTGCAGCTTGCACTACCACACCCAGATGCATGCTGATTTAGGAATCTGGTTATCTGGGTCTTTATGGGAAGTAGGCTCCTCCCTCTAAATGCAGAAGCCTTGGGGTATGATTCACCCCTAGCTGCTCCCCGACTGCCTCTTGCCCCAGATCTGATCACCATGTACAGTGCTTTGTGTCCGTGTATAGTCCATATCTGTCTGGGGTGACAGGTCCCGAGAACGAGGTACCCGAGGATGAAAAGAAAAACAAGAGGCAAAAAGTTACGGGATCAGGGGGCTTCAGCCTCTCAGTTACCATTTTCCTAACCTTTTACTGGGATACTAACAAAAGCAGCAGCAGGGCAAGTGGGAGGAATAATCAACAGGATCGGTGAGGACAGTACAACTCAGTTATCACAGGAATGAGACTGACTTAGTTACCACCATGTTATCATTCCTTCAGGCACATCTCAACAAAGCATCTGGTGCCGTCCCAGCGGCTTTCCACGGGGACACAGGTCCCGCTATCATTTCCTTTTACACTAACGCTTTTGCTAGACCTCCTCCAGAATCACTCATGTGGCTTGGTGAGGCCCGAAGTCCCACATAGGTAGTACACTGGAAGACAAACTAAAGAATGTCCTTCTGCACAGCTTTGCATCTTGAGCGAGTGATGCCCTGATGAAGGGATGGTGGGTGATATTAGAGCTGTGATAGTTAGGCACCCACAATCTGGGGTTTAGCTGTGTCAAAGAATAGAGGTAGCAAATGCTGATTTCTTCCAGTTTCTGACTATTTGTGTCCCAGGAAAGCTGCTATAAATATGCAATACAGGTCTTTATAGGATACATATTTCCTTTACTCTTTTTTGTTTGTTTGTTTTTCTTCTGGTACCAGAAGTTGAACTCACGACCTTGCGCTTGCCAGGCAGGTGCTGTGCCGCTGAGCTAAATCCCCAGCCCCTCCTTTAATCTTGGCTAACACTTAGAATGGATGGATCATCTGGTAGTTGTGTGTGCAGATTTTCAAGAAGCTATACAAGTTGTGCTGGGCATGGTGGCATATGCCTGTAATGCCAGCATGCAGGAGGCTGAGGCAGGAGGATCAGCAGCAGTTTGAGGTCAGCGTTGGCTACATGGTGAAAGACTGTCTCAAAAGAAAAGGAACTACAAGCTGTTCTCCAAAGTGGCTACACCGGTTCACATTATGAGCATTTTAGTTGCTCCACGTACTGGGTTTTAAACTTTAGCCAGCCTAGGGGATGTGTACCACTATCTCACTGTGAAGGCCGGGGATGTAGCTCCCGCCCGGCAAGTGCAAGGTCCTGAGTTTGATTTCTGGTACCAAAAAAAAAGTTTCAAAGGACC
>NW_004955441.1:19716330-19720129 GCF_000276665.1 Chinchilla lanigera
AATCAATTTTACCTGAACAGTTGTTTTTGGCTGACCGTAGTTTTGTCCATTTTCCCCTACCTTGGACACACCTCACCTCGTGGTTTTGCTCTATTAAAGTCCCTAGAAAAGACACAGTCCTGGGTAACCTACCCGGGCCCCTTCTGTCCCTCTCTTGGACAGAAGCTTTCTTTCCCCCAGTAAATGTATTCTGCTCTTAACCTCCGTTGTTCCTAGAATTCGTTCTTCGATTTTAGAGAACACGAACTCGTCCCAGATATCGTTCAGGTTGGGAGTTTTTATTTTCCTGTATCAAAAGAACTGAATGAAATAAGCAAAAGGCAGCGGCAAAGTTCGTTTGGGAAGGTAAGCTGAAGCGTGGGAGAGGGACTGGCTCTGCAGAGCGGCTTGAGCTGAGGGAGGGAGGGAGGGCAAACGTCAAAGCGCGTTCAGCCTCGTGGGCCAGCAGGAAGGTGTGAGGTGCTGGCCCCTGGAGGCTGCCTTTCCTTTACATCGTCCAGATCTCCAGGAAACCCACAGAACTTCTACATCTGGGTCCTCGGTGCGGGGCCGGGGTGCCACCCCTCAGGCAGACTTTGGGTCTAGGCCATCTTCCTGCAAATCTGCTCAAACTCTGCCAGCAGGTCCTGGTACAGGGCTTTGGGAACTGTTCCGCCCCTGCGTCCGGAATCTTGCAGTTACCAGGCCACGCCTACTTCCGCAGACAGTTTTTGCCATGCCGCACTCTCCTATCTTATCTTATGGGTGTTTTCTTTTTTTTTTTTTTTTTTGGCCTTTTGAGACAGGGTTTCACTATGCGGCTCAGGCTGGCCTTCAACTCACTTTCCAGCCCAGGGAGGCCTCTAACTCACAGTGATCCTCCTGCCTCAGCCTCCCGAGTGCTGGGATTACAGGCGTGCGCCACCATGCCAGGCCCTTATGTATATTTTCAATACTGCCATGGCACGAGTGTTTTACCATATCCACGGAAGTGCGTCACGGCAACAAGGCATCATGAGTATTCAAAAGAAGTTTCAAGGACCTCTGCTTTCTGAAAGACATATTCTGACTCTCACGTTTGCTAAATTCCAGCTGCATTTCTCGTCTTAGAGAACTGGTCGCCCCATCCCATTCTCACTTTCATTGTGAGATGAAAATGTTCTCTTGCGGAAAAAAATACTGGTTCCTCTAAATAAAGAAATGTCCAGACTGCTACTTTGGTCGCTTCTTTTTTTTTTTTTTTTCCATACTGGGAATCGAACTCATAACCTCAGGGCTAGCCAAGCAAGCACTTATGCTGCTAAACTATATCCTCAGCTCTTTGGTCTCTTCTTTAATGTCAGGTGTTATGGTGTGTGTCTGGACATCCCCCCAAAAGCCTCACGCAGTCGTGGGGCGGGCTTCTAGACTTTATGGTTGATTCATGGTGCAGTGCTGGGACTATGGGTGTGAGTGCCGCACACGCCCTGGGGTGGGCAGCCTGCATACAATGTAAGGGAGGGAAAGAGGCCGCCTGGCCGCCATTCCTCCCTTTTGCGCTTGTTGCTTTGCTGGGTTCCACCACCATAACCAGTTCCCTCTGCCATGTGCCTCGGAGCCGGCTGAGTACGGACTGAAACCTCCACAGACTGTGAGCTAATTCAGCCTTTCCTTCCTTCATTCTGGGCGGCAGGTCTTTTGTCCCAGCAACGAGAGAAAAGTAACTGAGACATCAAGTTCAATCAGAGAAAATATTTCAGCATGTAAAACACTCATTCAAACCTGTGATGACGTCGGTGTTTTTCCCAGTGTGTAATTATCTAGGGACCGGGGGACCCTGTAGGAAGGGAAAAAAAAAGAATGAAGGCCGCATTGAGCTTTAAAAAAAATTAATAGCTAGAAAGACAAAGGCAAAGAAACCAGTCTGAGAAGGGCCCTGGTAGCACGAATAACATAAGAATCACACACTTTCCCTCTACTTGATCCTTAAGCCTAAACTACCTTCCCATAAGGAGCCCCCTTTCTCAATGATAGGGAAAGTCGTCAGGGCCAGAAAAGAAAAAAGTCCAAGGTTAGGATTACAGACAAGCCAAGGAGCCAATCAGATTGCAGGAGTCTGGAAGGGGGCGGGGAAGGATCCCAATAAAAATGACCTCCACCAGCGTTTCACTTCCGCATGCTCATCCAGAGTAGCTGTCATCTCTCATCCTCCTTTTTCCACCTTCAAATAAATCATCTTTTATTTTAAATTCTGTGTCGTTAGTTTTTTCTACTGACACTGGGTTTAGGATCACCCGGAGCTGTGCGTTCCAGCCGAGCAGTGACATGGTGTGGTGTGGCATGGTGTGTACCCTTACCCAGATGCTACAATTTTTTTTTTTCCCCCTGGTACTGGGAATCGAACTCATAACCTTGTGCTTGCCAGGCAGGTGCTGTGCCGCTGAGCTAAATCCCCAGCCCCAGATGCTACAATTTATTAGCATAATTTTTAATTATCTTATTTCATTTTCTTGTTTTGTTTCATGGTACTAGAATGTTGAAGACCATTACAAAGTAGCTCTGAGCAGGATTTAATATTAACCAGTTGGCTTTCCGTGTTCACTTGTGAATCTGTCCAAGGCCTGGCTCCTTGTCTGGAAATGGGTAGTGGACTCATAGTAAGTGAACCTCTGTGAGTCACTCATCCCTACTAGGACCTGCAGTGGTGGATGAAGTCCGAAATCCTCAAAGGACAAGACAAGGTCACAGCCAAGGACCCCTGGGTCAGTTCTCAACTAGATAAAGACTGTGGCCTTAGGCATCTCACTCCTCAGTAGATTAACATACCTTGCTTAGAGAAGTCCTTGAGTGGTTCTGCCCTTCTTGAGTACTCTATTTTTTTTTAACAGCTATTTTCCACGAACAGCAAACTTGAACTTTGGAAAGTAGAGTTTCTGAGACCCCAAGGCTGGCAGACAAAGGTGATGAGGAGAGAAGTGCATGGTGGCGTATTTGGACTAAATGTCGAAGAAGACTATGTCATCTGTCGTGATCTCGCTCTCCCCCACCCCACCCCTCTTAATCTTCCTTTATTTTCCCTAAAAAAACTGAAAGACTAAAAGACCCCATCACAGTGCTAATAATCACGGCTAGTTGGTGACTCCATCAAATGAAATGTATCAATTAGGGGCTGGGGATTTAGCTCAGCAGCACAGCGCCTGCCTGGCAAGTGCAAGGTTGTGAGTTCAATTCCTGATACCAGAGAAAAAACAAAAAAAAAGAAATGTATCAATTGGTAATTTTTTTTCCCTTTTTGCCACAAGGTGTGTTTTATTTTCACTGATCATACAAATAATTTCCTACAATGTCCCGGGGCAAGCCAGAGAATATGGCAGTCCGACTGGGGGTCCCCTCGGAGACCACGGCTGGTGGCCGCGGCCAGAGGGCCAGGTTCGCAGTGCTGCTTGTGGCTTGTGTCCATCTTGCCAGGGGCTCTTCCTCCCACCACGGCGGGGTCTCGGGGTGGTGGGTGGGGAATCCTCTAGGCGCTCAGGAACTCCCACTGTACTTTTCCCGCTCACTGGTCTCTGCGTCCGGCGGGTGTTCTCCTGCGTCTCTGTCTTCTTCAGCTTGGCCTTATGGAACCCTGCTTGCTGCTATTGTCTGAGAGCAATCTGAGGTGTCTGACTCCAAGTCTGGTGTTCTCACTCGAGTTGCCACAGCAAGAGACCCATTAATTATTCATCTTTGAGCGCGTCTTGCCTTCTTTTAACTTTGAGACTCAAGATCTTAAATATCTAATCAATCCGCCGGGCGTGGTGGCGCACGCCTGTAATTCCAGCACTCAGGAGACTGAGGCAGG
>NW_004955441.1:19720229-19721098 GCF_000276665.1 Chinchilla lanigera
AGCACGCAAATTATTTTTGAAATGTATTCCTTTTTTCTTCTCTCTGCCTTTACTATTAACTAATGTAATTACAGGGTTCCAGCTGCTATGAGCATTGTGTATGATTTAAAGAATTCTCTATATCACTTTCATCAACTTCATAAAGTCTAGTTCCTGTTATAAGTTTCATTCCCTTTGCACTTGGTTAATATTTTAGATGTTTACCACTGTCTCAAAATTCAAGGAATAAGGCCAGGAGCAAAGGCATATACTTGTAATTCCAGCACTCAGGAGGCTGAGGAAAGAGGGTCTGCTTGAGTTCTGTGGAACTATCTATGGATATTTGATCAATTGAGAGGCTACCAAACATCTTTTCAGAAAGTATCAGCATTTAAGGAGATAAGTGCTCCTGAATTTGTGTTCTTGACTCTGTACTTTGAAAGATCTGGGCCTTAATCTGAAAATGAACACAGTACACCAAATTTCACAGGATGTCAAATTATCAACTGTGTTACTTAGTCAGCCCCTATTTTATTTTATTTTTTTGAAACAGGGTCTCACTAGTATAGACTGGCCTTGAGCTCACAGTGACCCTCCTGCCTCAGCCTCCTGGTATTAGAGGCATGTACCACCATGCTCAGCAACCTGTTTTTCTTAATTAAAAAGAGCCTGTTTGTCTGCAAGGAACAGGAGCTCACTGTAATTGGTGTAACTGAAGAAATGTCAAAAGTTACCTAGTAATGAGGTAGGAGATTGGGGCATAGAAGGCTGGCCGGGAGATAGGATACAACCGGTCAGTCATTAAGATCTGGACAGGCGGGTCAAAACAAGATGTAACTATGTAACCTGATCTGAAATGGATGTGGCCTCTCAATCACAGCCAGGATGTG
>NW_004955441.1:19725635-19728450 GCF_000276665.1 Chinchilla lanigera
GGGGGGGGGATTGGGAATCAAATCAGGACCTTGTGCTTGCCAGGCAGGCACTTGTACCGCTGAGCTACACCCCCAGGCCCTAATTAATCATTTATGAGAATGTACACAGTATAACAGTTTTATCCCCCGAAGCGGTTTTCCTGATTTTCATTCCCATTTCTTAAAGTTCCTGATACATGTTCATTGAAATGTAATTTTATTTCCATGGATATTCTTGAATAAATCTTTCTCTCTCGTGCGTTCCCTGGCAGAAATAATATTCGTTGTCACTGGTAGGTGACATTTCAAAAGTGTCTGCTGCTCTCTCTGTTCTTAGATTTATATTCTATTTTCTGTCATGAATACATAGCATCTTTTTATAGGCTTCTCCCCCTTTTTTCTCTTTTTCATAATAAAAAGAACACTGGTTTGCAATTCTCAACCTTTTTTAAGGCTTTTTTTTTTGGTGCCAGGACTTGAACTCAGGACTTTCCACTCGCCAGGTAGGTGCTGTAGTGCTGAGCTGTATCCCCGGCCCCCTTTCCAAAGTTTTACACACTTATGTCTGTGTTTTTTGAAACTTTTTATTAGAAAATGGTTTGTGTCATTTGGCAGTGGGTTTTGTTACTAGATCTCTGTTGAAACAAATGAATGATGTTTTGACAAATTATGACATCTCAGTGTATTTTCAGCCCTTTTCTATTAGTGTCTCCTATGGTGTATTCTTTTTAAAAAAATCTAGTGCCTGTTTTCCATTTTGGGGAATTTTTTGATAAATATCTCAGTAAAATTCATCAATGCTTTCACAGAATTTGATCCCAGTTTTAAATGGTTTCAAGGTTCTTCTAGTTTTCAGAATGTCTCTACTGGAAATACCAGTAGATTTGGACTTGAAAACACCTATAGCTTTTGTGACTTACAATACTCTTGAGCGCTGGGGGTGAACATCAGCGGCAGACAGGCTGTCTGAAAGGTGCAAGCCCTGGTTGATCCTGGCAGCCCCCAAACAAGCAAACACACAGGCCCTCCCGAAGTAATGGTCAGATTCCTCCTGCGGGGGTCCGCGCTGGAAATCAGTCCACGAAGCGGTGCGTTCCTCGGCTGTGGGCGTGGCCTGCCCTGAGGGTCAGCGAAGGACTCTGCGGACAGCGCGGATGACTTGGAGGAGGCCACAGCCCCGCGGCTGCAGGAGGGAGGCGCGTTTTCTGCGCTGTTCCCTAGCGTTCCGGGCCTATCAACCCCGGCCTGTCCGCCCAGGTCCCAGCGCCAGTCCTCCTCTCAGACTGTCTTTTGGACTTCTCTGAGAATGCCTTCCTCCTCTTTACACACGTAAGACAGAATATTCCTTTAATAAACAGAACTGGTCGTGGGGGCGCACGCCCGTAATCCCAGCACTTGGGAGGCTGAGGCAGGACCCTTGCTCAAACTGGAGGCCAGCCTGGGCTACACAGTGAAACTGTGTCTCAGAAACAGCAAGCAACCAAAGAACAGAAAACAAACCTAGAGCAGTCGTCAGCCCTCTCCTTGTTCCTAGTTTTTTGTTTTGTTTTGGTTTGGTTTGGTTTGTTTTTTTTTGCTTTTTGTGAGACAGGGTCTCACTGTGCAGTTGAGGCTCGTGTTGAGCTCACTTTGTAGCTCAGGCTGGCCTCGAACTTGCAAGGACCCTCCTGCCTCAGCCTCCTGAGTGCTGGGATTACAGGCCTGCGCCACCACGCCCGGTTCTCCTTGTGTTATGAGTCTTTCTTCATGCTTTGACAAGAGTTATTAGAGACCAGCCTCAATATCAATAATTGGAAAACTACAGCTCTTAATAGGTTTGTTGTTAAATTTAAATTTTGTTTTTCATTTGTCTCTGTTTTCCTATTTAGTTATTTATTTGAGACAGGGTCTCATTATGCAGTTTAGGCTGGCTTTTTGTTGTTGTTGTTGTTTTCCGGTACCGGGAATCCAACTCACGACCTTGTGCTTGCCAGGCAGGCACTGTGCTGCTGAGCTAAATCCCCAGCCCCCAGGTTGGCTTTGAATTCACTCTGTAGCCCAGTTTGGCCGTGGACTCACAGCGATCCTCCTGCCTCAGCCTCTTGAGTGGCACATCTGAGTGCGATCCCGATTACAGGTGTGGGCCACCGCGGTCCGCTTTGCTTTCTTTTCCTGTTAATACTGTGGGTGTTTGCCGCGCGCCAGGATCACCCGGCGTGGGGAGTCGATCGCGTCCAGGGCACGTCTCGACCATCTTCACCGCTCCCCCGTCTCTTGTCCCCGTGGCGTCGCAGAGCGTCTTCCCTCGCCGGGACCCAGCGCGGGCCGCACCGCGTCTCCCCGCTCCGCGCGGCATCCTCTGCCCGGCCCCGGCCGAGGCGTTCCGGAAGCCCCCCGCTGGCTGCTGGCCTGGGCGCTCTGTGCCCACGTCCTTCTTCGCAGCCAGAATTTTCTTCCTGAAACGTAGTTCGGAGCTGGGCAGGGTGCGCACGGCCATGATCCCGTCGCCGAAGAGAAGAGCGGGAGGCCCACAGGTTCGAGGCCAGCCCGAGCACTGCAGCACGCCCAGGTCTGAAGGTAAAACCTCAGCCGGGGTAGAAGAAGGGCAGCGCAGCGGCAGAGCGGGCAGGGAGAGAAGAAATCTCCTTTGAGGTGTGGGCTGAGAAGCCCTCCCTAGGCTTGGGACGCGTGGGGTGAGGGACAGAACTGCACACGGTATTGGAGCTGACCGTCGCCCGGCCTCTTCAACCCCAGTGAATTTCTCCTCCATCTAGTCCGGTGGTGGGCACCGGCCTGAGGCCGACAGAACGGTTTCTCGCCCTCTGTCCTTCCCACGGCAGCTGAGTCCAGAGCCTTC
>NW_004955441.1:19730134-19731890 GCF_000276665.1 Chinchilla lanigera
ATAAGTCGCTAAGTTTCCCAGGCTCCGCTCAAGCTTGCCACCCTCCTGCTTCGGTCTCCCAGAGCTCTGTTATTGCTGGCGTGTGCCGCCGCGCACACGGACCGTTTCAGCAGACAGTCTTGTAGCTTTGGGCTCAGGAGCAGAGCGGTGATTACCTTCCTTTACGTCTTTCTCCCCCATCCTCCAGCCTTTGCAGTGACATTTAGGGTATCTCAAAATTTTTCTGTTATCTGCACAGGGCATTTGAAAACATCTGTATCAGCCAGCTGCAGCGGCACAGGCCTGTATTTCTCGCTACTTGGGAGGCTGAGGCAGGAGAATTACAAGTTCCAGGCCAGTCCAGGGAACTGAGCGAGGCTCTGCCCTAAAATAAAAATAGAAAAGGCTAGAGCTGTAGCTCAGTAGTAGGTGCTTTCTTAGCATGCAGGGAGCACAGTTTTGATCCCCAGGAGGAAAAAGAAATAAATAATAAAAATCTGTCAATGGCAAGGAACTTTATTTTACCTCATTTGGCAGTGAAATTAATAAACAATAATAAGCATACTCTCTAAATGGCTCTTATCTTGTGTATGATATTTTGGGTAAGCTTATTTTTTTTAACTCACAAATTTTGGGCACATTATCATTTTAATATTGGATTCACTGTGTATGTTGTGTTTTAGCTTTGTAAGGTTTTTTCTTTTATCGCAAAGATTACCTGAATCCACGCTGACCAGCTGCAGTCTGTGACGGCACCCTGGAAGCAACGGGGGCAATGTTTGTGCTTTTCTTTTCAATGATGCACCTCAAAAACTCGGAAGAGTAAGACTGTAACTCCGTATGACTGCCCCCCTCTGGGAGAAGAATCAGTACAGTGCCCTCTTTAACTGCTGTTAGAAAACAATGCTCTTGGGGCCTGGGGATCTAGCTCAGCGGAACAGCACCTGCCTGGCAAGCTCGAGGTTGTGAGTTTGATTCCTGGTACCGGAAAAAAACCAAAACCAAAACAGAACAGTGCTCTTAAGAGGATGTCAGAATACCTTACTAGTAACTGTAAGGCAATGGGCCTAACATTTCCTTGGAAAAAGCCCCAAGTTACACACTGCAGTAGCTGCTGTCCCTTTGGAAGGCCATGGACTTATTGTAGTTATTCGGTTATCCCCTAAAACAAGCATCAGCAAACTGTGGCTTGTGGGCCAGTGTGCTCCGCAGGCTGCTTTGTCAGTGTCTGTAACCCAACAGCCACGTGCAGCCACCCACATTTTTTTTTTTTTTTTGGTCTTTCTGAGACGGGGTCTCGCTATGCAGTTCACCCTGGGCTTGAACTCACTGTGTACCCCAGGCTGGTCTCGAACGCCCAGCAATCCTCCTGCTTCAGCCTCCCGAGTGCTGGGATTACAGGCGTGCGCCACCATGCCTGGCCATCCACTTATTTTCTGTGGCTGTGTCCCCCTGCCACAGAGCTGATTAGTTGTCATGGAGTCTACATGACGCACAGGCCTGAGATATTTCTCACCTGAACTTTTACAGGAAAAGTTGTTCAAACCCTGCCCTAAGGCAGTCTTGGAGTTCTTATTTTGTTTTGATTTTTAGGAACATGAATTTGCTTTGTGTAGCACCCGTGGAGGTAAATTTTAATTTGTTGAGGTAACTTGAAGCTAAGTGTGGTGGCACAATCCTGTAATCCTGGGAAGCTGAGGCAGGAGGATAGCAAGTTGAAGTCCAGTCTGGGAAATTTAATCACTTAGGGAGACGGTATCTCAAAATAAAAAATACA
>NW_004955441.1:19736070-19740645 GCF_000276665.1 Chinchilla lanigera
CTTCCTTCCTCCCCTGCCCCCTCATTGCAGTGCTAGAGATCAGACCCAGGCTCTGTACATACCAGGCAAGTGTCCTGCCCCTGAGGTACCCCCAGCCCTAACTGATCACATTTGATGGCATTTGTGGTGGATTTCAGGCGATCGTAAGCGGGGACTGACCGGCCATAAATGTGCCTGTGGAAGAGCATGCAGTGTGTCTGTTGGCAGCATGCTGCAACCCTTTATTATTTACTACGCCCTCTGCTATGGTGGAGGAGAGCCTTCTGAGGGTTTAGGAATGAGGAAGTGAGATTGCTGTCTGAGGATGGAACGTAGGATTGGAGCAGAAAAGCAAAACTTCCTGAAAGAGGTAGCCTGGTTTTTAGGCCAGCTAAAATGTCAAGAACTTGACAGAAAATATATTACTGTATCTAAAGGTGTCAGTCAGTAAAGGGTTGATCAGTGTTCACTCCCTGGATAAGGGAGCATTTAAGCGAAACTGGTAGTTCGTTAAAAGTAGGAGAAAGGAAGTCTTAAACTTTAGTCTGCATTTTCCTGGTTCTGATGGAGATGGATATAGGGCTGACAGCTAATGGATTTTTTGAGGACTTCAGTTCTTTTGGTAATGTAATCTCAACTGAGATTGATGCTGTAATAGGTATTGTCAATATCCTTTAGAAAGAAATGATAGCATTTCTTCTCTTTCTTTTCCTTAGGGATAGACCTTTTATTTTTATTTTATTTATTATTTGATTTTATTTTGAGACAAGGTCTCACCATGCAGTTCATGCTGGCCTTGAGCTCACTTTGTAGCCCAAGCTGGTCTCAAACTCACAACGATTCTCCTGCCTCAGCCTCCCGAGTGCTGGGATTACAGGTGTGTGCCACCACACCCGGCCAGACCTTTTACTTTTTACTGGCTATAAAGACACCCAGAGTAAGGGCTACTTTTCTCAGCTCCTGGGCTGTGACTACGTGCCAACCTCTGGCCCAAGGGAGGTGAGCCCACAGGGCGTGTCCACAAGGTGTGCCCAGCTTCCTGTAAGTGTCCTGAGGAAAAGGTGTACTGTCCTTCACCTGCTCTTCCTGCTGAGTATGGGTGTGTGTGGACAAGATTAAACAGCCGTCTTGAGCCATGAGGTTGTTGAGATTGAGAAAGCAACAAGATCAAGGGGCCTGGACTTCTGGGGCTGGGGGGGCCGCTGCAGCCAACCTGGACTGTGTAGTCTGGAAGTTATGTTTATGAAAGATCATAATTTGTTCAAGTAAGATGTACTGTGTTCAAACCATTGATATTTGGTGACTTCTACCACTCACAGAGAAGTGTAACCCTAACAGAGGCACCTCAGCCTCTGCATAATTGCCTACTGGTGCTGTCACAAATTAGCACAAACTTAGTGGCTTAATATGCACATTTTTCTCTTAACGTCTCTTTGTTGTTCAAGAGTCCAGAATGAATCTCACTGGGCTGAAACAAAATTGCGGACAGCGCTGCTGTGCCCTGAAGGCTCCTTGGGAGACCCTCTCCCTGCCTTTGTCAGCTCCCAGAAGCTGCAGCTCCCGCTGTGCCCGAAGAGCTTGCCCGGCTCCTGCCGTGCTCTTACCCAGAGGCGCTTACCCACTGCCCGCGAGGTCCCTCTGCACTGAGCACCGCCTAACGGGACAGGGACGTGTGAAGCTTTCTGTGGTGTTAGGGAGTAAACCCAGGGCCTACGCACTGAGCTACGTCCCGAGCTTTCTGAAACGTTGTACATTGAGGCACGGTCACTAAGTTGCCCAGGCTGAACCGGAACTTGCCCCACTCTTGCTTCAGGCTCCCGGGGTGCTGGGATTACAGGTCTGCTTATTTTATTTTCAAAATCATTATTATCAGCTAATGTTCCCAGCGGTGAGGCAGGTGCATAAGGCAGACGGTAAGACTGTCCTCAGAGAGCTTCCGCGGTGGGGCCTGGCTGTGGGCCCGGGCTGGTCTGCAGCTCGACAGCCCGCCCCCCTCAGCCCGCTGAGCAGGAGCCGCGGCTGCCCCACCGTGCCCGGCCCAGAGGGCTTTGCAGGCAGATGCACTTCTGTTCACCACTGTAAGGTTAAATGAGCATCAGTGATCACCCAGAAGTTTGGAAAGATCAGTAGAGTTTAGGAACATTAATTCTTTCAAGAACGTTGAAGCGACAGCCTGTGCAGGTGCTTTTCACCATATGCACCAAGCAGACTGGGACAAACGTTTCCCCGGCGTGTGAATCCTTCCGGAACTTTCCCTCTCAGTGCAGCAACTACAATTCAATATGCAGCATTACCAGCACCTTTCCTCACGTACAAGGAAATTAAAGCACAGGTTGGAGAAACAACCTGCCGCTACTGAGGCAACTTCAAGTCCTCACTTCCTGGAAGGTGGGAGGGCGGGCTTGTTCGCACCTCAGAGCCTCCTGATGAGAGATTGCTCGCGGTCCGCAGCGCGGGATGCCTTCTCCTTGGGCTACTGGACTCCTCCGAGGGCCTCCAAGATTCACCTTCAGTATCGGTCGCTTCCTGAAGGCTCTTTTCACCTGAGGGGGAAATCGAGGCTTCCCGCCCTCTTGGCTGCCGCTGCACACTTGGTACTTCCTTACGCTTCTGCCTTATTTTGCGCTATGTGTGACCTTTTCAAGGGGAGGAATGATATAAATACACACACGTGCACACACACACGTATATATATATATATATATATATATATATATATATATTTACTTAACGGCACTTACGAAGTGCCAGGTGCCATTCCAAACAGACATTTGACCCGAGGAATAGCTCCATGAGGTATATTGTCACCCTTATTTTATAGACGAGGAGCTTGAAGTGCAGAGTGTTGAATAACTTTATTCATCTCTGTTTCACTGGCGCTTAAAGCTGATGTTTCACATGCAGTAGGCGTTTAGTAAAAATTTACTGAATGCTTTATTTATTTAGGTACTGGGGATTGAGCCCAGGGCCTTTGCACTGAGGTATGTTCCTAGCATGCACACACGCACACACACACACACACACACACACGAGTGTGCACACACAGGAGTGCACACACACCCTTGAGACAGGGTCTTGGTTAGTTTCCGTGTTTCCTAAACCGGGCTGAATTTGCAGTCTTCCTGCCCCAGCCGAGCAGTGCAGGACTGGCCTGCGTGTGCCGCGCCCGCTCTACTAGTGCTCTGCCCGTGGAGATACTCTGTGAGGTGCTAGGAGAGGAAAAGAAGAAAGCCAAGAAGCACCCCTGCCCTTGTGAAGATCATGTTCTGACTGGCAGTTATAAGCCAAAAGAAAAAAAAACAAAAACAAACCCCAAACAGCAGAGAGAGACAGAGGCAGAAAAGGGGAGGAGAAAGGCGAGGGGGGACAAGGAACGCAGGACTTCAGTGCGTCGCAGCGGCGAGAGCTGGACGTTCGCTGCGGCTCCGAGTGGAGACGCTGAGGAGACAGCGAGCGACTCCGGAGCCCCGGGAGAATGCAGGCGGCACGGCGCACACTGGCCCGGCTGAGGCCGCTGCACCAGAAGAGATCCCGAACAGCAGCTGAGGATGGAGCCGAGCAGAGGCCCGCGGCCCAGGTCCCCGACCCGAGCGGTGCAGAGCGCCTGGCGCAGCAGGCGCGGAGAGCAGCTGGACCGGCGAGGCCGGGGTGCGCGGCCAGCCTGGTGGGCGCGGGCTCGCTGCTGGGGAGTGAGCGTATGCTGCGAACGGGTGAAACTCGCAGAAGACAGACTGGGCCGCTGGGGACACCAACGGGAGAGCTTCACAAGAGCGATTTGACGGACGGCCACGAGAACAGAGGAGGGGCCCGGGAAGGTGGGCGAACTGCCAGCAGCCTGAAGGGCCTGCCGGACCCGGGCTTGTTTATTCTTTCTCTGGTACTGAGGGTCAAACCTAGGGTCTCTGCAATGAGCTGCACCTCCACTCTTTTTGTGTGGTTTTATTTTGAAACAGGGTCTTGCTAAGTTGTCCAGGCTGGATTGGAATGTTCGACCCTCCTGCCTCAGCCTTCCGGAGCTAGGATTATGGGCACGCACCAGCACAGCTGGTTCCTCCCCAGTTAATGATTGTAACTTTATAGTGGAACCTCTCCTGTGGTTTGGATCTTCCCTGGTCCCGCTGAGCTGTAGCCCTGTTGAAGATATCAATGTGTAATACAGCAAGCGTTGTTAATTTCCTACCGCTTTGTTTGTAACTCTGTATTGTCTGTACTTCTCTTTTGCTATTTTGTAAAAGGTTGTTAATGTTTTCCTCCTTTTATTTTTAAAATAATAAGAGAAAGAGATGTAGCCCTTACTACAGAAAATGTTGTCTCTAACAAGGGTTCTTGTTTAATCAAGTGACCGTCTCACTTGATAGATGCATGCAACGTAATGTAAGTGAACTTAAGCTGGGTTTGAGATTAAACGAAAGCAGGTATGAAACAGTAAACTTTTTTCCCACTTGGAATGCATTTTCGTATTCTCTCGCTCATTGATGAAATGTACTTTATTAATATTGTCATTGTCACCATTGTTTTTATTTGCAGTACTAAGCATCAAACAAAGGGCTTCCTGCGTGCTAGGCCAGTGTTCTAACATTGAGCGACACCCCGAGG
>NW_004955441.1:19750026-19757434 GCF_000276665.1 Chinchilla lanigera
CATTGGGACCCCACAACCAGTTAGTGTCCTCTCCCCAACTGTCAGCACAGGCAGCAGGAATCCTGCTGCAGACTTCTCCAGAGCTCCACCACAGCCTGTACTGTCCAGGGGAAGAATGGCTTCCAGGGAGTCTCTGCAGGTATTGTGCAAGGTCCTCCTGGTTTACAATGAAATTTTTTTTAATTTAAGAGTCTATATTTATTTTATTATTTTTAAATGTTATTTTGTTATTTTTTAAAATTTATTTTAAAGAACATAGTACAAAAAAAAGAACAATAGCAAAATACAGACAACACAAAGCAAGGACACTAAAAGTGATATGGGTTTCAAACCAAATGATAAGAATTAACAGTGGTGATTATATTACATATTGTTATCTTCAGCAAAGTTGCTCAGATTACCAGATGTAAGAATGAAAGATCGATCAAATCATTAAAGGGAATAAGAAAATACTAATTTAAAAGAACATTGGAGACAATTCATAGTGTCAGTAGGCAGGATGGTAGGAACTCACCAAGGGTTGTTACACTGCAAGTTCACGGAATTAAATTAATCAAACGCGTCTCGGTGTTCAGGCCGTCTCCTGTCCTGCTTGGTCCTGTCCTGCTTGGTCCTGTCCCTTGTGTCGTCTTTGTTTCCTTTGGGATTAACTCTTGATATTGGAAGCTTCGCTCAAATTTTTTAACTCTTGGTTATCTGCTTATTTTTTAAATAACTTAATGTGTTAATTTTCCCTAGAGGTACATTGGGCATACTAATATTTTGCATTTATGTGACTGAATTCTATCAGGTTCTCTACCACCTGCATTTAAGATGAGGCAGGAAGCGCTGGTCTCAGGCCCGGCGCTGAGGCCCGGCAGGCGAGCAGCCACTGCTTCTCCGCTCCCACCTCTCGGATGCTCAAGTCTTAGCTCTTTTTGCTTAGTAAAGTCGGTTATAATTCTGTCTGTTTCGTAGTTTTCAAAGTTGTGTGGTTTTTTTGGTCTGCTGATGTTCATTTCTATGCATACCCTTGGGGTGAAAACCATTTTTTTGTGTGTAAAATTTCAGGAAAAGAAAAAAAAGAGAGGAACAAACACATTTAATGTACCATATTTAACTGGACGTTCCTCTTTTTTTTGCAACCCGACTCCTAGACAAGAAGATGCCTTTGATGCCTCAGAAATGTTAAGTTCATTACAGTGTGGTGCTGTTGTCTGGCCTCTATTATTCTCCCCCCTCCTCTGGTGAAAACGTTTACCGCCCTGCTTTGGGCAAACCCCCATCCGTGAGGGGCTGGGGGCGCTGCCTGTCATGAGCCTGGGCCCTCGGCCCGCTGAGCAGGCAAGTGACCTTCCCGGGAAAGTGCAGTGTGGCCGCCGAGCAGGGTTAGGGGGACGAGGCGCTGCGCGCTGGGCCTTGTCGGGGGGCTTGTCAGCCGGGGCCCCTCGCTGGACATAGTGGAGACCAGCTCTGATGGCTTTCATCAGGAGATTTACTGGGGACGCGTCAGGTTGTTCACGGAAGCTGTGAGAAGTGGGGGAACCGGGCTCAGAAGACGGGTACCTGTGCCAGTGTCCTGTGGCTGCCGTCACACTCCCCACGGGTGTAGCTGCAAACAGCACCGACCACTTCTCACAGGCCCAGTGTAAAATCTGGGGCGGTTCTTCTGGAGGCCGAAGGGAGGAATCTGTTTCTTTGCTTTTTCCACTTCTGCCTGTCTTGGTTTGGCTCCTAAATGTCCCGAGAGGCTGTCGGGGGGGCGGTGGCCCCTGTGAGGTGCCACCTGGTGAAGGAGGCCAGTCACAGGGGCGTGAGCTGGAAGGGGCACCGGGACCCCAGGCTCCACCGCACCTTTCCTGGCCGCCACCGTGAGCCGTTTCCTCTGCCACCCTCCCCACATGCTGCGCCAGGCGACAGGACAAGGGGCCGCGATCGCCGGCTCAGGCTGCGACCCAGGTGAGTCTTTTCCCGTCAGCTGGTCCAGGCGTTTTGCCGCAGTGATGGGAACCTGACGACAGACGCTCTCCTCGCTTCTCCCGCCTCCTGCTTCCCGGACACGTGTGTCTCTAACCGCCTGCCTTCCTGAGGGGCCTACTGACACGGCTCGAGGCCCGCCTGGATGCTCTCGGTAGTCCCCCATCTCAAGAGCATTCGTTCAGTCCACCTTCAAAGTCCGTCCTACCATGTGGGCTGGCGTGGTCACGGCGCCGGGGTTAGGACGGCAGTGTTTTGGGGAGCCGTTCTTCAGCCTGCCACACTGAAGGCAGCAGGAGCGGTCCTCAGCGCCTCATGCTGTGAGCCCCGAATGTGCGCAGCCCAGCTGTCACGGAGGCCAGGCTGCCGCTGCTTCCAGCCTCACCTTCTCTAGGTGTGGTTCCAGCACTCAGGTCTGAGGCGGCGACCGGTCCAAGACCGGACGAGCACGGCTGTCTCGGACACTTTCTTCCCCGGACTGAGCTACTGCGTGTATCTGAGCGGTCCTTCCCACCCAGGCTCAGTGTGTGTGAGAAAGAATTAAACTTCTTTCTCGTTTAAACCACTGTTTCTTTGGGTTTTCTATGCTGTTTGCTGGAACTTAACCCTCAATGATTCCCTGAGGATTGCTTGTTCAGCTAGTCTTTGGTAGGGCAGCTGCTCCAGTGTCCTTCCCACAAACTTTTTTTTTAGGTAAGGACGATTTTGTTTCTGAGGCTGCTGCAAAGAATTATACCAATCAAAAGAAGGTTTAGAATGTCAATGTCACGATGCCATTGTAGGCAGAAAACTGATGACCGAACCCTCCAGCCCAGCGGTTCTCAACAGAAGAGACATTATACACCCTGTGGCACTCTAGGAACTTGAAGATCCGTTTTGGTTTCTTAAAATGATTGATGGGAGTGCACTATCTGCATTTAATGCAAAGGGGCCAGAGGTGCTCGATAGTTTGCAGTTTGTACACACTGGATTGTACATTGCAAACTATTGCATCAAAATTGTTCTGTGGACTAGGACTTGTGTTGTTGTGATTGTTGTTTTCTGTAATGGGGGTTGAACCCAGGGCCTTAAGCCTGCTGGGCAAACATTCAAGCACTGAGCATTAAAGTGTGTGTGTGTGTGTGTGTGTGTGTGTGTGTGTGTGTGTGTATTTGATATAAGCTCTTGCCTTGCAATGCACGGTGGCCTTGAACTCACTATGTAGCCCAGGCTGGCCTCAAACTCTCTATAACCCTCTCGCCTTGGCCTCCTCAGAGCTGAGATTACAGGCAGGTGCCACCACACCTGGTTTAAAATTTTAGTTTGAAACAGAGTCTTGCTACATTGCCCAGGCAGGTCTTGAACTTGGAGGCTCCTGCCTCCCAAGTAGCTGGGATCGGGTGTTTGCCACCACACTTAGCCTGAACAGGGCTTTTGAACGCCTCGCAGGACTTTCATGCAGGAATAAAACTTGTTATTATCCATGCCTAAACCTAGCTCTATTTTTAAATAAAGTATTAGGTATTTTCATATATTTTTAAGATTACACATCTTCTAGTAATGTAATTATTGCATAAGTCACGGGGAGGTTGTGCATTGCTCACTGGGGAACTTTACAAGTGTCATTGTTTGGAAATCTCGCGTCTTGGACCGCAGTGCTGCTCCTGGTGTTTGCGTCTCCGTCACGGCATGGTGTGCCGTGCCTTTGTGGTCCCTGATGCACAGTGATTCTGTCTGCGCCTTAGCCTCTGGGTGCTGAAGACTACGCTCAAGACAAGTGTCTTTGTTTATTTTATTTTTTGAGACAGAGTCTCGCTATGTAGCTCAGGCTGGCCTCCAAGTTGCAGTGATCCTCCTGCCTTGGCTTCCCAAGTGCTGGGATTATGAGTGTGCATCCCCGCCCCCTTGTGATATATCTTTGTTGTAAGTGTATCCTACTTGTTTTTATTTATCTATTGAAATTATTACGTTGGTTTAAAAGTGTTTGGGCAAGTTACATTACTTATGAGTTCCATTTTAGGATAGGACACTGTGAAATATGTTACAAAAGTGGAGCATTGGCCTGAGACGGCCCTGGCCAGTAAATGCAAGCATAGCGTGCGCGGCTCCTGGGAGACACACGGGGACACTGGATGTATGTCCCATGGGCTGGCGGGGTGCTCTGGACCAGAGCGGAGCTCGGGCTTGGAGATCTCACTGGTACTGCGCAGCGGTGCCTCTCAGGCCTCCTGTCACCCTAAGTTACCTTGACTCTGACCTCATCATGGATTATGACTGGTTTCTTGCCCCGCTGTAATTCCTGCTGAGTTGCTATGGCACCCAGCCAATATGGCGCTGGAGGTCATGTGGCATGGTGCTGAGTCACTACGGCCTCCAGCCAATATGGCGCTGGCCACTAGAGGCCATGTGCTAAGCCCCACCCTTCTTCCGCTGAGTCAAATTACAACTTCCTCCTTCCCTTTTTGTAATATTCTGTTCCCTTTTCCCCTGCTCCCACCCAATCCTGGTCTGCCATGTCAGGCGGTGCGCTTCCTAAACCCTGCCTCCAGCCTGGGGCTATTTAACCTTGGACCCCACGAAAGATTGGTAGAGGCCACGTTTTCTCTCTTTCCTGTGGTGTTTTCCGAGTCCACGATAAAGGCGTTTTATTGTTTTACTTCTCTCTGCGCTGGAAAAACCTATCCGATTAGACTGTCTTTGTTGGGTGAATTCTTTGTATGGGGCCTAAAACATCAGCCACTTCTGTTGAGCTTCCATCTTATTCTCTCTGACACTGGAAATCAATATTTTTAGATGCTGATACCAGATAAACCTACATAGAAAAAGTAAATCTGGTTCTGCTCTTACTTCCTGTACAGGATATCATTAGCATAGCTTCTACATGAATAGAAACTGGCATGTACCATATGTCACTCACCAGATGGCATCGTGTCTGCTTCAAGGCGTATTTTAACATAGCACAAAGGCAAAGAGGTTTAGATTGAAGTGTTTATTGTACGTTGTGGCTTAGACTTTCTGGTTATCACAAACCCTAAGTTCTTCTTACCTGTACACTGTGGAATGAGCTCTCAGTGAACTAACTAGAACAGTTAACTGGGCAACAGAAGCCTTGGGTTTAGTAACTTACTAAGATCCTATCTCAAAATAAAAAGAGTTGGGAACGCAGCTCAGTGTGAAGTCTCTGGATTCAATCCCTAGCACCACAGAAGGGAAAGAAGGAAAGGGATTTAGCTCAGGCTAAGCAGGTTCTCAGAGACCTTGCAACTGAAGGGCATTTTATTTTATTATTTGCTTTTGCAGTGTAGGAGTTGAACCCAGGGGCCTACTCCCACTGAGCCTTTTTTATTTTATTTTGAAACAGTGCTTCACTGAGCTGTGCAGACTGGCTGCAAATTTGGGATTCTCCTGTCACAGCCTCCTTAAGCTGGGGTTATAGGCATGTGCTACCAAACCTCTCTCAAGGCCATTTCAATGGGCAGATGAGAGGAAACTGAGAAATAACCTGGCTGTCAAGGAAAGAGGAAAACACTTTTTCCTTATTCTGGCTATCAAAGGGATGGGCTGGGGGAAAGGCCAAATCACAGGCCACACATAGTGTATGATTTCTCCTTCCTCCTCCCCTCCTTTACTCCTTGTCTCCCTCCCTCCCTCCCTCCCTTCCTCTCTCCCCTTCCCTCCCTCCCTCTTCCTTCCCTCCCTCCTCCTTCTGGTTCTCCTGCTTTTGCCTCTCTCTTCTTTCTCTGTGTGAGAACCTCAGCCTTTGAAGCACCTCTTGTTTGGGAGTTCCCTCCTTTATCAGTCTTGGTGGGAGAAAACTGGTCTCTTATAGCAACTCAGCCCCCAGTGACCTGTCCTTAGCCAGTCGGGTGCACCTACCCCATCTTTGGATCGGCAATGGAAGCACAACAGTAAGAAACTCTCTTCTGATCCTGGCAGGTGTGGCAGCGGCTCCCGTTGTGGTTTCAAGGGCATTGGCAGTGCAGGCTGCAGCATCTATTTCCTTAGCTTGGCCTCAGCCTTCTCACTAAGCTATAGCCTTAGTCCTTTTCTGAGACAAGATGTCACTAAGCTGCATCGGCTGGGCTCAAACGTGTGATCCTTCTGCCTCAGCCTCTGTGCTGGATTATATGCCTGTGCCACCATGCCTAATTTATAATTTTTTTCTTGTCTGGATGGGTCAGAATCAATTTCTTCTGCGTGGAAATATCTTTTTAATATATTTACTTTGCTTTTTTAAATCATCTAGAGTCAATTTCTGTTTGTCTTGATTACTTTCCTCTTGTTGCTGGGACAAAACACCCAACACCCAGAATTAAGGAAAGAAACGTTTTAGCTCACAGTTTGTGGAGGTTTCAGACCATACTCAGCTGGCTCCAAGGCAGGGTGGCACAGGGCAGAGGGCAACAGTTCCTGGAGTGGAAAACAGCAAAAGCTGCAAGAGCAAAAGGGGGTGGGCAGCAGCAGAAAGAGCAAGCCTCTTTTCCTCCCTTACATTGTACGCAGGCTTCCCACCCCAGGGCAGGTGTAGCACTCACACCCATAATCCCAGCATGGACCGTGGATCAGTCACAAACTCTAGAATCTGCCCCATGGCTGCATGAGGCTTTGGGGGACATCCAGACACAAACGACGTCACTGTTCTAGTTACTAAGAACTCTAATAACTCAGCACAGCATGGTAATAAGAACACTATGTCTTCCATAGACCATGCTGTGTGTTTTGACTTGAATTGTAAGAAAAAAAGGGCACCCATTGAAGGCGTTTAAGCTGCAGGATTATAGTGGTGACAGAGAGGACCAAGTGTGCGTTTTGGACAGATCGCTCTGACTATGTGGAGGAGGAGGATTAAATATAGGGAGACCGGGTGGTAGATGATGTTGGCTTAGACCAGGAGTTGCAGTAGAGACAGAGAGTTCATGGACTGCAGGGTTATTTAACAAGGGAAACAGCAATTACCGAGTATAGAGGACTGACAACTGGAGGTCAGCTTATAACCCCCAGCTGAACTGAGTAAGTGTGGTGGTGGGTGTGAGAGGCCCACCTGGGGACTGCTGCCAGCAGCATAAGAGGGAGAGCTAGGGAAGAAGAAGTCACGCTGTTGGGAGCTGAGAGAAGCTGTTGGGAGCTGGTAGAAGCTGTAAGGAGCTTGTCATGTTGGCTTTCCTGATCAACTGAGCTATTTTCATCCTCCCAAGAGATTAGGACCTTATTGGCACTGAGAATAGCTTCAGTTCACTTTGGGGAGCTCTGGTCCTCACTTGAGCATCACTTCTTGGCTCCAGAGGGGAAGATGATGCACTGCCATTCTCCTGGAGAAGCTTGCTGCATTGGCTTTTTTTCTTTGTTTTGGTACCGGGAATCAAACTCGGGACCTTGCGCTTGCCAGGCAGGTGCTTGTGCCACTGAGCTATATCCCCGGCCCTGCATTGGCTTTCCTGATGGGAACTCAGCCATCCTGATCATCGGAGGAGCT
>NW_004955441.1:19757534-19762421 GCF_000276665.1 Chinchilla lanigera
TCCGGGAGCCAGCAGGCAGGAAGCTCTGGCTGCCGTACTCTTAATGGATCACATAAGAGCTGCACTACTCAGAAAATGAGCTTGGAGCCCTGCCAGGAAACAGTATTCGTGTATGAAAAAAATTTAAGTGGGGCAAATTTATATCACAACGCATAATGTCGAGGGATTTTGCTGCTTTTTTCCTTTAGAGTGTTTAGAATTCTCGCATTCGAAATATTATCTGATTCTGGCATCAGAACACACTGACCCTGGTAAATGCTGGAGGGCAACTCACCAAAGTTTCAGCAAACATACTTTTTTCCTGTTTGGTTGGACACTGTATCTTACGAGTGTCTGGTAAGTGATATTTGGGGGGATCCTAACGAGGTGTGTGTCTAGAGGTATGGAAGCGAGGAGACTCCTATTCCCTTTGGAGCTCTACTTCAATTTCACACTCAGCTGCCAGAAAGAGAGATGGACATTAGTACTTGTCTGCGGCCAGGGGCAAAATATTTACAGCACAGAGCGTCCTTTACTAGTTCTAAGTTGGAGGTAAGACAGATCCAAGACTCAGAGTGTGAGACCAACCAGTCTTCCTTCAGAACCTGCCCACACCAACACACCCATCGTTTCCATCTCCCTAAAGTTTAAATATAGCACGAAATAAATGCCTGGACTGCCTGACCCTCATAACCATCAGCCTGCGCATAGCATGGCCGCGCCCGGCCAAAGCCTCGCCCTTCCCTGTGGTCGGTGACCTTAGTGAGGTTGGGCTGTGTGTGTCTGTGCGTGTGCTATTTTAAAACTAGCAGCCTAAAAATAGATGTGTCCAAACAGAAAATGTGAGCTGTTGGGTTCAGGCTTGCCAACGCCCAGAACTTGGCCTGGGAGGACGGCAAGAGTAACTTGCTCATTGCACGGAAACGCTAACCAAGGGAGAAGCAGAAAGAATCCAGCATGCAGACACTTACTCAGATCACTGGGTCACACGGGGCTGCAGGAGGTGCCGCTGTTTGGATGTTGTCTGAGAACCCGGGGTACATTTCTGGTGATCATAATGGTGGGGGGCATGCGGTGAGCGCCCTTTGGCAGCTGGGGCCCAGGACTGACGGATGCGTGGAACACTTCCACAGAACAGAGAGACTGCCCTGCCTGACTTTCAAATACTCTGCAGGGCGTTAATGTGGGTTAAAGAAATGCATAATTACTTCACACAGATCTGATTCTAATTTTCTTTTTCCTTGTATTACACTGAAAGCATTGTGTTAATTTAAAATGTGTTTCACGTGTAAGTCTATTAGGCAGGAATTTCACTTCAGGACAGTAAAGGGGATGTTTTACTATAGAGAAGGGGTAATGAGCATGGCACAGTGGGGGGCTCAGCTCCAGGTATTTGCAGATGTCCAGACGTCTCCCCTACGGGAGTGTCCAGCTCTCGCAGCTCCGTCTAACCTTGTCCATAGGAGGGAGGGAGGCGCCAACCCCAGCAGTCTCCGTTTAAACCCTGAGGTGTGAAGCTCCGGGCTGGGCGCTGCCTCCGACTCCTGCTCCTTCCTCCTGAGCAGGAGGGAACTAAAAGTAGCAACCACGAAGTTCCTTAGGGAACAGGGAGTCACAGGAAACGCGGGTGTGAGGACGGGCCAGGGAGCGCCGGGAGCGGAGAAGCAAGGGCGCAGAAGACGGAGCGAGGACACCAAGGTAGCTAGAAAACCCCGCGGGGGACAGACACCTTCCTCTGCAAACTTCCCTCCCCGCGGAGCGCATGGTCCGTCCCGCCTCTGGGCCTGTGTTCTGGGTACGCGTGACGGTGCAGGGTTACACAGGAACATGCCTTCCACTGAGCTACCGACGCTCACCAGGTGAGGGTGCCAGGTGCGAGCTCGGAAGGCTCTTCAGAAGAAGGTGTAAGAAGGAAAGGGCTCATCGGTCAGGACCCTGAGACTAGGAGGCTGTGAGGCCTTCCCATCACCAGACCAGCAGACAGGCGCAGCGGGAAGGAGCAGCGCACAGCGCGCCATCGGACCTGCGTGGGGCCCCGCGGAAAAGCACTGACGCTGTCTTTTTCTAAGACAGAAATTACAACGCAGGTCTTAGCGACCTTTGCTGAACGGGCCGAGGCAGGGCTGAGGACAGCACGGAGGGAAGCGGTCGGTGGAGAGCAGGGCCGGCTCCTGCTTCCACCTCCTGCGCTGTCGCGCTGTGTTTAGCAGGGCCCCACCCCTCGGGTCCAACACCTTGTGGCTGCTGTCTTCGAGTTATTAATAATTTCTTTGCGTGAGGGTTGAACCGTGTGAGCATTCCATCACTGAGCTACATCTCCAGCTCTGAAATGATTCAGCAATTTAAACCAGGTGCGCTATATATTTATCTTGAATCGGGGCCTTCAAATTACCTAGCCAGGCCTGGCCAAGAGAGTGCACACCTGAGCCTGAGACCCGGGCTCTAACCCAAGCTCCGCCATCCGCGGGCTGTGTGATCTTGGGCAGTTTGTTAAACCTCTCGTCTGTAAAACAGGAAACCGTAATGAGACCAGACGAGAAGAACTGACAGTAGTTCTCGTGGATATTATCGGTGTCGTCACCAAGGACAGAGGTGACACCACGAGGCACAGCAGGCTGGAGGAGAGCTGTTCTCTGAATCCCCTTCGCGAACACATTTCCAGTGTCCGCGTGTGCACTGACGTCATCATCCCACGGCTGGACAGGCCAAGATAATTTTCCTAATTGCGGGCTGCACCGACACATTTTGTGCCGGAGTTGAAGGAGAGTAGGTGTTATTTCACATCTGTGAATCATCACCATGCACTCACGCCCAGCACATTTCTTACGGGTTGAGAAGAGTTGAACTGCAACCGAGATAATGGAGATGTTATTTTAGAATGTAAAAGTGTGCCCATATAAAGGCAGCTTGCTATTAAAAATACTTACTTCTGCTGCGTGGGCCAGTCAAGTAATTTCATTTGCCAGAAAGGTTTTTTTTTTTTTTTTTTTTTTGTCTTTTTGAGACAGGGTCTCACTGTGCAGTTGAGCTCACTTTGTAGCCCAGGCTGGTCTTGAACTCACAAGGATCCACTTGCCTCAGCCTCCCGAGTGCTGGGATTACAGGTGTGCGCCACCACACCCAGCTTGCCATAAAGTTATTGAATGCAGTATTCCCAACCAAAAAAGATACAAATAAAACAGTATCATCAGACCCACTTTGAAGGACTCCCCATCAATGATCACCTTGCCATGACTCACATGACTTAAGTGTGTTAGAGTATGGTCTGGGCTAAGTTAGGAATGAAATGTGGAGACAAGGCCAAGGAAAGTCATTTTCTTCCTTTTTGACAGAACAGTCCCCATTAGCTACTTGTTTATTACTATAATTAGAAGTAGTTTTGGCAGTACTTGTTCTTCTAAAATTTCTGAAGTTGAGAACACATTTTTAAAATGTAAATGGATTTTCAAAAAAGATTTTAATGAAATAAGTATATTATGATTATTCTTGGTGGAAGTACTTACCATACTGTAATAACAATATAAAAAAATTCCCAAAGAACCGAGTCATCTGGGCATAGTGGGACAACGTGTCTGTTGTCCCAGTGGCTTGGGAGGCTGAGGCAGGAGTATCCCGAGTTTGAGGGTACCCTGGGCAATTTAGTAAGACTGTACCTCAAAATAAAAAATGAAAAGGACAGGGATATAGCTCATGACAAGGGGTCTGGGTTCAACCTCTAGTGCCACCACCACCAACAAAATACTAGTCATTCTGGAAGAAAACTCTTCATGGTAAGGTAGAAAAATTTCCCCTGTAATGTCAAAAGTGAGTTCAAGGCTGGTTCTCTATTTGCATGTGAAGATTGAGTCCATCTTCCAAGTCTATTGAAACAGGTGAACTCTGGTGATGTAGCTCAAACTGGAGTTTGATCCCCAGCATTACAAAAAAATCCCCCAAAATATGTTAACCTTGGGTTTCACTCCATCGTTCAGGTCCCTAGAAATAATCTGATAAATGCAGTACGAGTTGCTTTTTGGCAGTGCTGGGGACTAAACTCAGGGCCTCACCCCTCCCAGGCAAGAGCTCTGTCACCGAGCTGCCGGTCTACCTCAGTTCCCTGTAAATTTATATCTTGTTTAGATTTTTTTTTGTCTTTTTGAGGCAGGGTCTTGCTATGTGGTTCAGGCTGGCCTTGAGTTCACTTTGTAGCCCAGGTTGGCCTTGAACTTGCAGTGATGCTCCTGCCTCAGCCTCCCGAGTGCTGGGATTACAGGCTTGCGCCACCAGACTTGTGCCTGGCTTGATTAGATTTTTTATTGTGATAAAATCTATGTAACTTAAATTTACTATTTCAACTTTTGTTTCTTTTTGGTGTTGGGGATTGGCCCAGAGCTTTGCACGTGCTGAGCTACCCCTAGTCCCTCGACCGGCTTCTGAGTATGCGGTTCAGCAACACTAACTACACTCACATACGCTGTGTTTTTGTTCACTCACTTATTTGTTGTTTGGAGGGTGCCGGGAAGCACACTCAGGACCTCACACTTGCCGGACAGGTGCTTCTGCACTGACCTGAATCCCCAGCCCGCACTTGTGCAAAGTGCCGGAATCTGGGAGCTGTTGCCACATCTCTGAGTAGCTCAGACACTAACAAAACATCATTGTCCACAAGCTCGCACCTAAAGAATAGCTCATCTGACTACAGGCAGCTCCTTTTTAACAATGTGACTTTTCCCTCAGGGTTTCTGTGCTTGTCCTAGCCATCAAGTCAGGTGGGAATCGCTGTATACACAAGAAAATCAAACTGGCCTTGGTGGCACACACCTGCAACCCCAGCTACTCAGGAGGCCGAGGCAGGACAATTGTAAGTTGGAAGACAATCTGGGTAATTCAGCTAGACCTTGTCTCAAAATAAAACTTTAAAAAAAAAAA
>NW_004955441.1:19770981-19774750 GCF_000276665.1 Chinchilla lanigera
CTGATCTATAGTGTGTGGACAGATTTCCTGCACTCTCTGGTATATCATTCTTTGGGTGACTATTATAAATAATCTTATAAACTACGTGTCCTGTATTATATTGTTCCCCTGCACAATAAGCCCCAACCCAACACACCAAGTGTGGGGGAGGTTAAAGAAAAGTGAGACGTCAAGGTTAGCTCACCTCCTGAACTGGCTGTGGACTCCAGGAGCCCCAGTCACTTGTTGGAACCCTTGATGACCACAAAGGACTTAATGGCTGATCGAGGCGATTTTTCCACTCTTCACAAGACCCAGACCCTGAATTCAGGCCGGGCCTCAGGGCTTGGCCCTCGCCGGCGAGGAGAACGCAGCTGGGCTCTGAGCAACTGTGGAGCAGTGCTCAGTGCTCAGGGTCACCTGAGGCCCGGGGCAGTGCACCCTCGGACTGGCGTGAGCAGGCGGGGCCGTCTGAGAGACGCTGGGGCTGGGCTGCCGTCTGTCACGCTTAGGTTTTGCTCCTTACACACAAGTGGTGAATAGAACATCTAACAGGCTGTAGCTGGAAAATGGCATGCGGCATTTCCAATCATAGGAAAACTCTAAATTTTGTTTTCGGTGTAAGAGTGTTGTTTAAATGTCACGCATTGAATGAATTATTGCCTAAAGTGCGTTTTCACAGCACCCACACCAGGACCTGGTACCAGGACAAGGTGAGGCTGGTATTTGCTACTTGCTCGACTTCAGTCTCCTCAATCCGAGTCTTCCAGACGCGGTTTATTAATGACCTCCACCCACCAAAGTATTAAATGTTCCATTTATTCTGTATTTAGTCTTGTACCAATTACTCTGATCACTAATACACTGACTTATACACATGTCACACATCACCTGTCCAGCACCCATGCACCACATAATTATTCCACTCTCACTGTAATCACAGTGAAATTGGTATTCCTGACCTATTTTACACATAAAGGACTTGAGGTCCACATTTAGAAATCACCTGAAAGCAGATATGTGTTACTAGGACAACGCCAAAACGGTGCCCCAGATCACCACACCTGTCATCCACTCCTCCCTCAGTCCGTGTCCTCTCAGATGGTGTCAGTCTGTGATGTCATGCTACAATATTTTGAAACAGAAGACCATTCATTTAATGGAGATAAAATCACAGGCAAATAAATGAAAAGTAGAATGAAGAGTTAAAGAAGTAGTTAAAGGAATTTAAATTTTAAGGGACTAGAGGAAGTTCTCAGGAACTCTCTCAGTCCAGAAAAGTGAGCCAAACACTCCTTAATAGAGGTCTTTTAACTCCTATATTAAAAGTTAGAGTGAGAAATGGGATTAGAACTTTCTTTAACCATCAGACTAGCTCCATCACAGTAAAGGGAAAAAGCTGGACCTGGAATCAAGACAGGATTTGAATCTGAGCTTTAAATTCTAGTTTTACTACCAGTTGTATGAACTTGGGCAAACCACTTGGCATCTCAGCTTTGATCTCTTTGGATGGTAATACTTTCATCACCAAATAAATAACATTTACAAAAATGATTTAAAAGCAGCAGAGAAGCCGGGCGTGGTGGCACACTCCTGTAACCCCAGCACTTGGGAGGCTGAGGCAGGAGAATCATTGCGAGTTTAAGACCAGCCTGGGCTACAAAGTGAGCTCAAGACCAGTTTGAAATGCATAGTGAGACCCTGTCTCCAATAAATAAATAAATAAATAAATAAATAAAAGCAGAGCATTATATAGACGTGCACATTGTTAACTTACTTCAGGCCCTAAAGGATGAGTTTCTAGAAGCCAAAACTGGGGCAAATGATGTCTGTGTTCCTAGAAATAGAACAAAATCATGAGCAGCAATACCAGCCAGCACGGTAATTTTCATACTTTCTAAATTTTCACATTTTAGTTTTTATTACAATATTGTGAGACATTGTCATCATATAAAACTCACAGTATAAGAAACTGAAATAAATTCTTCAATGTCAGAGAGAATAAAACTGAGATATATTTCTACCTTGCACTGTGCATTTTCCTCTTTAAAATACCTTGCTTAGCACCATTTATGGGAAAAAATGTAATATAAGCTTTTGCAGTTAAATTTAGCAGATAATTTGAAAGATGAGACGAGGAGGATATATTTAGAGAGAAAGCTACTTAACACGAATTGTCATCCGCTAGGGAAAAAGGCGGGTTTCAGGTATTCCTAGAATTCAGCCTAGCAAATTGTTCATCTTTATGGGGAAAGCCCTCAGTAAATATACTTAATTTTTTTTTTAAATCTCAACTTTGAATTTATATTCGAAAGTGATTCATTCTTTCCTAAGCAAGACGTCCCATACTGTTTTGTACCAGAAAATCCTCTAGGTAAAAAGAAGCCTAACAGAACCACAGCAAATTATCAGTTCAGAGACTCCTGAAAGTTCACATTTAGATTGTTCGCATTTTTCAAGTAAAGGGCACAAGCACAAATGGATCTATTATTAGCCTAATTACTTTCGGTTATCTTAAGCTAAGATAGCTTTAGTTTTATTTACACAACTCATAAGATTTAGGCCGAACACTGATAGACTGAACACTCATTGCTTAGCATGACGTTTTATTCTACCAGTACATTTGGCAGAGAAGTCCAGCTAAACGTGTCACTGATAGGCCAGCTTCACTTATTCTTACACTAGGCTGGTGTTTCTGGGTAGAGAGATCGACTTTAGCCTCTTGGGATTTTCTCTGCTTCTTCAGTTACGTCGTCACAAGAGAGGAGAGATGATTCATTGTTCTGTTTGTAGTGGGGTTCTCAGGTCTGTTTGTAGTTCACACTATTTGTGCTGCCTTCCCAGCCTGCAGAACCGATGTTTATTTACTTGAACACCTCCTTGCTCACAGGGGTGGATGGCAGGCGGCGTGCTGTCTGTATCTGGTAATAGGTAGGTACATGACCCAAATGGAGCCGAGGAGCTTTTTCTTTTCTAAGGGTGTCAGAAAGAAGAATACAGAGTTAGTCTGGCACGATGCATATGTAAATTCAGACATTTTGGGATAGTCTTTGCGCCCTTTCATGAACTGAGAAGAGGCAGCTACCCTGCAGAAAGAGAAGCACAGCGTGAGTTAAAAAGACTGCCTGGGGCTGGGGGTATAGCGCAGCGGCAAAAGCGCCTGCTGGGCAAGCACAAGGTCCCGGGTTGGTTCGCTTCCCAGCACCAAAAAAAAAAAAAAAACCACCAAAAAACCAAAGAAACAAAAATGACCTGCCTGGGTTCTGATGAACCCTTCTTTCTTTCTTTCTTTCTTTCTGCTTTTGTTATTTGAGACAGGATCTTGTTATGGAGTGCAGGCTGACCTGGACTCACTAAGTAGCCCAGCCTGCCTTCAAACTCACAGCAATCCTCTTGCCTCGGACTCCTGAATGCTGGGATTATCTGTGACTTCTAAAATGGGAACATTTTTGGAAGGGATGTATTTGGCCAAGTGGAACTACAGTAGCTCTAACTATAAATACAAGTCAGAACTTTTCTTATATGTCATCAGTTAACAGAGATCTCCTACAATAAGATTCAGAAGGGAAACAAACCCTTTCACACCTGTGAAAGCAAAGGCTGTTTTTGAGAGGGCCTAGGGTGCGGGTTTATCTGATTGGGATAGCTGTGCAGACTTCTCATCCTTCTTTTGGTAGTCCTGGCTGCTTAACAGCCGCAGGTGGGAGCCAAAGTTGCTGTTCTGATACCCACGTGTAACCGCCCTCCAAAAGGACACACTGTTAGAAGTCAAGAGAGAAGCCGGGCGTGG
>NW_004955441.1:19781880-19782708 GCF_000276665.1 Chinchilla lanigera
TTACTCAATAGAATAATATTAGCAAAAAGCAAGACATAGATCAATAGAATAAAATTGAGGCTCCACAAATAGATTCTTAATTTATGGATAACTGATTTTTGACAAGCACCCCAAGACAGTTCAACAGGGGAAGAATTGCCTTGCTAACAAATGATGCCAGGACACTGAATGTCTACATATGAAAGGATGATATCAGACCATATGTGGAAGTTAACCTACAGCAGGGCGTGGTGGCACCCCGTTGTAAATCAAGCTACTTGGGAGGCTGAGGCAGGAGGGTCACAAGTTTGAACCCTGCCTGGGCAATTTAGTGAAACCCTGACTCAAAATAAGAAAAATAAAGAAGTAAAAAGGCCTGGAGGAAATGGCTGAGTGAGAAGGCCCTGGGTTCAATCTCCAATACCAAAAATAAAAATAAAATAAAATAAAATGGCCTGGGGATGTGGCTCACTGGGAGAGTCCTTGCCAAGTGCTTGAGGCCCTGTGTTCAATCCCCAGCACTAAATAAAATAAAATAAAATTTAAAAAATTATACTGATATCCTCTTGAACTAAGAACTCTGCAAGTCACAATTTTTACATTAGTTTTTACATTTTTATTGGCTCACATCTGCAGTGCTGATGACGACGTCCTTGTGGCGAGCTGGTGTGTGCAAATTCACAGCCTAACTCTTCTTTAACTTTCTCCCCCTTCCTCTTTAATCCTCCATATCTTGGTCCTCTTCCCTTTTGCAAAAGAGCTATCTCCCTATTTCCTGTCACCTACCTTTTATTCTGTTCTTCTGGGTTTCTCATGTGAGAGAAGCTGTACAATATTTAAAGTTGTGTG
>NW_004955441.1:19782808-19784884 GCF_000276665.1 Chinchilla lanigera
AATGCACACTTGTAATTCCAACACTCAGAAGTCAAGAGAGAAGCTGGGCGTGGTAATGCACACTTGTAATTCCAACACTCAGGAGGCTGAGGCAGGAGGCTCACCATGAGTTCAAGGTTAGCATAGGCTACATAGTGAGTTCAAGCCAGGCCTGAACTACATAGCAAGACCCTGTCTCAGGAAAAGAAAAGAGGGGTGGGGGAGGCAGTCCGCTGGGGCCTGGGGCTGTGGCTACTGCGGCTATTCTTTAATACTTGCTTCTGTTGAAAACTATTATCAAACTCATCACAGTCCCTAGAAATAATGTTTGGTTCTATCAGTGAACTTACCTGTGCTATAAAACCCAGTCAGGATTGAGGTTGAACCTCCTGGGGTCCAGGGACCTGGGCCCGTGGTAAGCGGCGACACGGTGCAAAGAAGACTCCGGAGGTCAGGCTGATGGCGCAGATCCGATTTTATTGCGGAAGTATCAGCTGTTTTATAGAGCAGGCTAGAGGCGTGGCAATAGAGGCGGGCTAGGGGCGTGGTTTGGAGGTGGTACTGTTGACGGGGGTGGGGGTTGCGGGGTGCGGAAGTAAGAGGTCAGAGCGGGACAGACTAGGCGGGCGACTCACTCGGTGTGCCGAGGACATGACGAGGCTGAGTTTGCTCAGACCCGCTCCTCTGCCACGGCCGTCAACCAGACCTCTGGGCCCCTTTTTCCCACACAGGATGTGGAACAGTGTTCTTGAGGGGAGAGAGAAGTGAAAGGAGTTATTTTCCAGTTTTGCCTAAGGGCAGAAAAGCTGATAAATTTGGGCCAACACTTTCACATTTATTCTTTGAGAGTTTGAGGATTAAATCTAAACCAGTTTTTAAGAATATGGCCCAGCCAGGCACAGTGGTGCACACCTGTAATCCCAGCACTCAAGAGGCTGAGGCAGGAGGATCGCTGTGAGTTCAAGGCCACCCTGAACTACATAGTGAGACCCTGTCTCATAAAAACAAAAACAAAACAAAAAAAAAGAATATGGCCCAGAGGTAAGTGAAGTTCAGCCTCACTCTGGAAGTATCAGAGGGAGGGGGAACTCTCCATTCCAGAACCCTGGTCCTGGAATCCAGCAGCCGCAGAGCAGACAATGGCCTTGGATAAAGCATTGCTGTGGTAAATTGCGTTATTTCTCAGGGCAGAGCGATAAAGGACAGAAGAGTGACTCTGTGCACAGCATGAGAACTAACTCCTTTTTTGTTGGTCTGTTGATTTGTTTTTTGAGACAGGGTCTCACTGTATAGTTCAGGCTGGTCTTGAACCCTCGGTGGTCCTCCTGCCTCAGCCTCCTGAGTCCTGGGGTTACAGGAGTGTGCCACCATGCCTGCTTGAGAACTAAATCCTAGTTATCTTAAGAGCAGAAAGACAATGAAAACCAAAAGCTTTTCCACGGTGGATCTCTAGCCCTTCACAGACGATGCCTCCAAAGACAAATCTATGACGAACTCCAGTTGCACTGCCAAGCAGAAAATCCAGCCAATAACCAGAGACTCTGAGTGAGGGTCTCTCCTGCCAGTTGCACGAGAAATCTCTGCCCAGGGCCCAGGTCAGTCCCAACTGTCACGTGTGCCTTCCTGGATAAGCACGAGTTCTGATTCCCCTCCATCCCGGGGATGGGGGCTGTGCAGGCTCTGAAGAAACTCCTATCTTTGGTGCCCTTATAGACGAGCACTCATTTTCTAGGAGCTCAGGAGCGTCCAGTTAAGTGGGAAAATAAGAATTTTAGGATTTCAGAGAGAAGCACAGTACCATTTCCCGAGGCACTAGTAATACCATTTCTGACAGAGGTGAATTCCAAAATCTGTCTCAGCCTCTGGCTGAACCCTGAGTTGTCAAACACATCCCCGCGAGCTGTCAACCAGAAACCACTCTAAAAGCTGTAATAGGCCCGTCTGGCAACAACCAAACAAGTCAAGTAAAAAATATAAAGCCCCGATTGTAAAAATAAAAAGGTTCCAGCACAGAAACGAACATCACAGTCCTCCATGCTTTCAACTTTTTTTTTTTTTTTTTTTTTGGTCTTTTTGAGGCAGGGTCTTGTGATGCAG
>NW_004955441.1:19791753-19802634 GCF_000276665.1 Chinchilla lanigera
ATACCAAAAACACCAGCAACAAAATCTTAAAAATTAATGATTTCATCAAAATTAAAAATTTTTGTGTTTCAAAGGGCATCATTAAGAAACTGAAAACAGAATTCATGGACTGGGACAAATCTTCACAACTCGTTCATCTGATAAAGAGCTTATATCTGGGATATGTAAAGAGCTGTTATAAATTATTAATGAAGACATGATTTAAAAATTGGCAAAAGATCTGAACAGACATTTCTTTAAAGAAGATCTACAAATGGCCAGTAAGCACAGGAGAAGATGCTCGATGTCATTAGTCGTAGAAAAATGGCAAAGCTGCAGGGACAGCGTGTCACACCGGGACAGGTACAGCAGGACAGAGAGGCAGGGGCAGGCCTTGGTGCGGAGGCGCAGAAATCGGAGCCCGCGTGTACTGTCGGCGGAACGTTCAGTGGCGCAGTCGCTCTGGAAATGGCCTGGCGTTTCCTTGAGAGGCTACGCGTGGAGTTGCCGTGCGGCTCCGCAGTTTCACTCTTGGGTGTATCCCCAAAGAGCGGGAGTAGGAAGCTCGTGCGTGAAGTTTGTAGCAGCACAATAGAAAGTGTAACGTGTGAAGCGCATAACCCCGCAGTGTCACTGTCTATTCTCATCCTCCGTAACCACGTGTTTTGTATTTTATGTGGACTCCGATGCAGTAAGTTTGTTTCCAACAGCATCATCACGGACACCCAGATAATGCATTTTGCTGCAGAGTTATGCTGGCTACAGAGTCACTAGGCAGTAGGAACTTCTCAGCTCTATTATAATATTTCTTTAACCTTGAGGGCCGGCGAGGTGGTGCACACCTGTAATCCCCGCTCTCGAGAGGCTGAAACAGGAGCATCGCCTTGAGTTCAAGTCAGCCTGAGCTACAAAGTGAGTTCAGGGCCAACCTGAACTACACAGAGAGACCCTGTCTTAGAAGAAAATTTAGGAAAACATTAAAATTCTTGATCGGTGTGGGTTTGCCATACCTGGTGATGGATTCGGCTCGGGGGCTGGTACATAACATGGCGTTCTGACCAGGGGTACTGCCCTCCCTTGCCCTCTTCTCACCCCCTCGCCGGAGGCTGCCCCCTGATCCCTAACTTGGTCTTCTGTTTTGCCCTGTAAACCCTAACCCTCACGGGACCAGCTTTGTCATGTCCAGTGAGGGTACATTGTTGTCTGGGGTTCGTAAAAACCTTACGTCAATAAAAGAATTAGAGCTATAAGTTCAGAAGGAGAGACAAAATCATTTTATTGGAAAGGGAAGAGAAATGGGGACGCAAAATCACTTTACTGAGAAAAGGAGGGAGGATAAGTAGCCAGGCAGCTGCCTTTCCGGAGTAAGGCAGGGGGCCTGGGGCTGGAGTCAGGGTCTTCGTTTTGAGCCTCTTTTGTTATAAGACGAGAAAGGGCTGAGCCCCTTTGAGTTATTAGGACTGTGGCCTTGTCCCTTCCGCTGCCCCTGTGTGCATTCTTGGACAAGCGCTTCCTTGGTCTCTTTGTGCTGTCCAGGTGCTTATCCTGTGAGCAGCGGAGTATCGGCCGGGGATATGGCTCAGTGGCATAAGTGCCTGCCTGACAAGGGCAAGGTCCTGAGTTCGATTCCCGGTACCAAAAAACAAGATACAGCAGAGTATGTTCAAGGCCGAGTTAGTGAAAAGGGTCTGTGTGCATTTCAGTGTATTAATATGGTGAGAATAATAGAATACATATGTACTGATGCATAGATGTGTGTGTGTTTCGGTGTCAGTGTAGTGTATATGTTATATAGAAAGGGAGTTTATGTAACATAGCCCCTCACCCCGTGCTTAGAGGTGGAGGGGAGAGGGATTGGAGCCTTGGCAGAAGTGAGCCAGGCCAGCCTCACGGGCTGTCCCTATTTTCCTTAGCTACTCTCGCTAGCAGGGATTTAACCCTATTTTCGCCGGGAAGCTCCCTGCGGCCCTTTCACCTTCGCGGTCTGTCCCCAGCCCTTCCTAGCACCTGCATAGGTGGGGTCTGTGGTTGACCCAGTCGGTTATGCAGTGTGCGATCACGTGTGTCGCTGTCTCAGGAGGAAGCAGAGCCAGTAGGAGGTGTCTACATACGAAGGAGGAGTTTATTTTAAGGAGTTGCTCCCGTGATTATGGAGATCGACCCAGCGGGCGCACGCCCAAGGATGAGGCAGCGCTGAGCAGTCTGAGGGCCGCGGGCCATGAAACCCTCTTGCTCGGGAGAGTTCAGTGAACTGGTCTACCCAGAACGGTTCTGCCCAGGCTTCTAGCCAGTTTGTACCAGTAACTACAGTGCAAAGCTTCACGGGTACGCAGCCTCCATAACCCACCCATCTGCAAAACTGGGAAATCAAAACAAGCACAGTACATGCAGCTGCTAGTGACGAGCAGCGCGTATATGTGGTCTCCACACGAATTTTAAATAAAACGAGAAGTTTGAATGCCCTTGGGCTTCCCTCACTGTCCTCAATCTCAGGCCCTTTTCACCCGCCCATCGCTACAGAAAGCTTCCCTTACAGTTACATAAACCCCCTTCCACATTTGACATTTTGCAGTTAAATAACTAGGCAGCCTTTGTGTGAAGACATAGAATCTAGCTTGCGTTCAAATGTCTGATTTTCCAGACAGGAGCACTTCTACTTAATTGGATGAGGCCCAGTACAATATAGAAGGCAATATTGTTTTACTCAAAATTCACTCATTTAAATTTTTTTTTTGGAGACGGGGCCTCACTTTGTAGCCCAGGCGTGTCTCAAACGAAGCTATCTGCCTGCCTCGGCCTCCTAAGTGCTGGGATTTCATACGTGCACCACCACGCATTGTTTAAATCTTAGTATCCTAAAGATAACCTCACAGAAATGTGCAGAACGATGTTTGCCGTGTCCCTGGACACTGCGTCCCGGCCAAGTTGATATAAAAGTGAACCATTGCAGTGGCCTGTTCTTTCCAGTTTCTCACTGGCCCTCGTGCTTGGGTCACTCTCAGAAGTGGCGCGTTAATCTGCCTGAAAAGCGGCTCTAGATTCAGCTTGCTGTTCCCAGCAAAGCTGCAGCGGACAGTGTGTGCCTGGTGGGCTGATTTGGTGATTAACAGAGTTAGCAATGGGGGTGCTAAAAATAACTCCTAATACTTGAATGACATAATGCCTGCCTCCGGAAGCTTGCTTCTTAGTAAATTTTATTTATTTATTTGTTTTTAAAACAAACTTTTTATATAACTGAAGGCTTTTAAATACGTTACTCATGTTGACATTTTTTCTTTTTATTAACATTTATGTGTTGTGAGTTCTTTGTAGCAGATGATGTGAGTTTAGCATTTTAAAAAGCATTTTGATTGTAGCTCTAACATTCCTCTTTCAACATTCACGAGGGTCAAAGGTAAAATTGTTCCTAAAGGGGATTCAAACTTACTCACGTTCTGTTTAAAATCTGTGTGGGGACCATACTCACGCACTGCTCCTCGTTAGCAATTCCACGTACTGTGCTTGTTTTGACTTCCCCGTGTTGCAGATTGGCGGCTTAACGAGGTTGTAACACCCAGGAAAGATTTCTCTGTAGTTTGTAGTAGAACCTGGACTGGAAGCCTAACTACAGGAGCCTGTCATCCAGCCTTGTGCTCTTTGTACGCGATCAGAACCAGCTGCGGGGGGCGCAGCTGCCCCGGAGAAGGGACCTGGACCTGTGGGGCCAGGAGACGGCCAGGGAAGGAGAAAAGCAGTGGCTCGGCCGGGAGTGGACGTGGTGGGCAGATCTGGGTTCTGCTGGAACGGTCAAACGGCCCCACACAGGGCAAAAGAGATGACGCCCGTGCAGTCCTATGCTGGAAGGTGGAGTCTTCCCGTTGTGAGCGTAAAGACTGAACTGTTTTTACTCAGCTGTAACTTGAACTGGGGCTTCAGGGTCTTCTAGATAAGTGTTATTTGGAAATAAGACAGTATTTAATTTTATTAAACATGTATATACATATAAATTAGGTTTTCAGTAGTATATTTTTCTTTGTGTACAAAACTAATACAATTGACACTCACTTTGAATTGCTTTTCGGGACACTTTTATTCTCCATTTTAGGGCAGGAGATGTAGTTCAGTGATAAAGTGTCCCTCCCCACTGTCCTGGTACTGGGGATTGAACCCAGGGGCTTATACATGTATGCAGGGCAAGTGCTCTACCACGGAGCTACATCCTCAGCTCTTTAAAATTTTGTTTTATTTTGAGACAAGTTCTCACTAAATTGCTCAGGCAATTTGAACTTGTGATCTTCCTGCCTCAGCCTACAAAACTGCTGGGATTATTGGCAGGCGCCACCAAGTATGGCTCAGTGTTTTGTTTTGTTTTTTTCCATATTTGATCCAAATTTGTTTCAATTTGACAGCTTCAAAAAGTTTCTTTCCTTTGGTTGACCAGTATTGCATGTCTATATCTGTTTTCATGAGAAGCCACTTTGAAGATATCAATATGTAATACAACCACCATTGTTAATTCCCTACCACTTTGTTTGTAACTCTGTATTGTCTGTATTGTGCTTGTGATATGTTGTAAAATGTTGTATGTCTGTTAATGTTTCCCTCCTTTTATCTTTAAAATAAAAAAAAATTAAAAAAAAGTTTCTTTCAGCTGGGTATGGTGCATACACAGTAATTCCAGCACTAGAGAGGCTGAGGCAGGAGGATTACCATGAGCTCAAGGCCACTTTGGGCTACATAGTGAGTTCAAACCAGCCTGAAGTATACAGCAAGACCCTGTCTCAACCAACCAACAAACACCTCTTTCAGTTCTGCCATGCGGAGTGCGGGCTTGTCAAATTTGAGGAAACTTCTGCTGAGCTTCATGTGTGCTTCATACGACTTCAGAGCATCTCCGTCTGTCCTGGGCGGTGGCCGCCTGCAGTCCTCTGAGCGCGTCGTGTCCTCGCGGTAGTGGCAGGTTATGAGTTTGTGTTACTCTCGTCGATATCAGTATTCTGGGTGGCTGCACGTATGAAGCTCCCTTCAGCTCTGTCTGTGGTACTGCTGTAATCCTCGCCCTGTGAGGACTGGAATTCTGAGGAATTCTACCTCAGATGGACCCCAGCAAAAAAGAAAAAGAGGGCCAGGGATACAGCTCAGCGGCGTAAGCGCCTGCCTGACAAGCACAAGGTCCTGAGTTTGAGTCCTGATACCCAAAAGAAAAAAAAAGATAAAGAGCATGGTGTTTTTCTCACTATAAATGGTACGTTTACCAGTACACCTGTCAGGAGAGAATTCCACTTTGGCGAGCTCTCCAGCAGCAGGATCTGCCTGCGCTTTCCACGTCAGGTCATCGTGTCGGATGCCGGCCCGCTCTGCGTCACCCTTGTGCTCCAGCAGGGGGGCGCCTGGCCGCCGCACGGCCGGCCTGACTGTCACGAATAACAGCTGGCTGCCTATCAGCTCTGTCAGCTGAGGCAGCAGCAGGAGCAGGCCGCATGTCTCCCATCTCCCAGGAAGCACGCCGGGGCTTCCCTATAGGGCAGTCCCAGGCCCAGCGCCTAGTCCACAAGCAATTTCAAGTTTCTGCTTAGCTCATCTACAGCCCCATAGGCGCCTCACAAAGCCTCACAGAGTTACCCCGCTAACACTCAGACTGCTCTGCCCAGCCCGAGGCTGCTCTCCCTGAACCCTAATTTTGATTGAAAAGGTAAATAACAAGAACTCAGTGTAAGGGTATAACATTTAAACGTCTCTAACGACAGAGCTGAATTTACAGCACAAATAATTTTCATTATTTCTGTTTAAGGTCAGAATACAGAATTTGTACGTATGTATAGTCCTTTTATAGCAAGAGGGTTTTTATTAAATTAGGGTGACTTTTAGGCTTGGTTTTGCGTGATCATGACCTCTCATATATTTAAGCTTGTTTTATATATTTTCAGCCTAAATCCACACCATATTTTCTAGAACTGGCAAATTTGTAGTAATTGAGTTATAGGTTGATATTCACAGCCTTGTAGGTAAAAACCCAAGTTTATAGGTAAGACTGATAAGTAATTGTTATCTTTTCAGGGAAATCACAGAACTAGAAACGTGCGTGTTATGTTGTCATGGCAACAGCAGCCCTTGGCTTCCAGCGACAGGATTTAACAGACTAACACAAATGGCAGTCCACAGGCGGAAGCCAGGAGCCAGCTTGTGAATGACGTCTCTCCAAGGGCTGATAAATATTAGAGACTGCAGCAACGGCAAACCATGTGAAGCTGACACGTAGTCTGCATTTTTTCCATTCTAGTTGGAACTCTGAGGACACCACACCTGTCTTTCTTTGTTCAATTATATTTTGCTTGTGAGCTTCAAAGGTTTTAACTCCCACAGCTGGCCTAGAATGTTTCACCGAGACAAAGCCCAGTGAGGTGTTTCAAGAGAAAACAGTCTTATGTTTACAGAGAACAGGCATTGTTGTAATGACCAGCAGGAAACAGCGAGAGGAAGGAATAATGGATGTAGGAGGATTAAAGGCGCCACACACACGCCGTGAATTTCCAACACAAACACGTTAGGAGAGCCTGGCCTGCAGTCAAGAAGCTGACGTGAGGCTCCAGCGTCCTGCCAGTGACTGCAGCTTCCCCCCGAAAGGCACAGTCTGGGTAGAATGCGCTTCACGCCCACCTATGTCTGGGGCACAAACACTTCTGAAATCCATGTTCTAGATGAAGGAGAGACCCAGTGACTAATTCTCCCTATTCTCTAAATATGAGATGGTTTATAAGCCAGCATCCTTCAGAGCCTGGAGAACGTACCCTGGTAAAGACAGCGTTTCCAAGGACTAAGTGAGAGTCTCACCGACTATGCAGATCGGGTTTTCACTTCATGGATCTGCTTGAAGCACAAGTAACAGTCACAGTCATGTGGGCATGAGCGTGTGACAGTGTTACTTGTTAGCAAAGGAGTACGGGGGGGTCAGCCAAAGCCTGCCCCAGCAGACGGCATCTCCCAGTCGCAACTTGTCTTACGCTGCCCTCTGCCTGCCACCCGTGTCCGGTCAGGGCAAGAGGACCTCAGCGGCTGGCGCTCAGGGCGGCCTCCTGGGGAAAATTTAAACGTGGACCTTGCCGTAGATGATGCCCTTGAATTTATGTCAGTGTTCTCAGACAGAAAATGAATTCAGGTGTTTCTTAAGAAAACTAAGGGGGGCTGGGGATTTAGCTCAGCGGCAAAGCGCCTGCCTGGCAAGCGCAAGGTCGTGAGTTCGGTTTCCGGTACCGGAGAAAAACCAAAAAACCAAAAACCAAAAAAAAAAAAAAAGAAAACTAAGGATGTCCTGGAATGACGCAACATGTGGTTGAGGGTTTTTGATGTCATTGTATTATGAACTCTGCACGGCAAAGAACTAAGTGGCAATTCTTATTTCTCTTTACTTCCCAGTATTCATTTAGCTCAATTGCTCGAATACAGAGGTGATGAGCTACTCTCTGAATGGTTAACATACCTCGAAACAGTGAAGGAGTAGAATCAGCGTTAACAGTGCACTTACATTTAATAATAATGTCCTTGAGTTTTTAGCTTATTGCTACTTTACTTTCAACAGAAGAATTTTATCTATTCGTATTTCTTTAATACGTTCATCAAATCATCTAAAATTCAGCTCTCCCCCCACAAACAAATAACTATAAAAATGTGTACATTTTTCGTCATGTCTAATAACCGTGAGTAGAGCCCCGTGATGGAACAACGTCTGGCATTCTCGTTGGCCTTCAACGCTGTTTGCACCGCGCCCTCACCTGCGCTGCGCCTGTGTTTCCCATTGTTCTTCCGCATGAAGGTCTTTTGCCGTCAGACTGGCACTGGCGCAGGCTTGTTGGTCTTCCTTGTACGGTGTTTGCTTTACTTCATCGTGAGGATTTTGGTGTTTTAAGGGCAGGAGTGCTGTTCGAGATACCTCTGTTTCCTTCACGTTGCCTTGGACATAATGAGCACTGACGTGATTGTTGATAGATCTAAAATAGACTTTTCTATTTTAAAATAGGTAAAGAAACTCTATTATATTCTCAAAAGGCAACACCCACAAGGGCCTGCCTGGATGACTGAAGTTATAAAGAGTGTTATTATGTGCGGTAATTAAAATTTTCAAAGCAACTCAAAGGAGTATTTATCAAGTGAAAAAAGAAAGTTCTGAATATTCCTTAGTAGATTTATAATATATCTTTGCTGGAGGACAGGGAAAAAAACATGTATACCAGGTGGGGCACAGAGGGAGAACACCGAATCCTCACCTTTCAGAGCAACTGGAAGCCAAAATTCAATTTCTAACGAAGAAAAGTTTCAAAAATGGCAGCACAAGCATGTATTTAGATTCATAAAGGTAAACAGCAAACAAACTAAGAAGTATTTTAAAGATGCTCTGTGCTCAGTCCTCATGTCTGGTCTCTGGGTCTTTCCGGTCTTTCTGGTATTTTTGCTGAGCTGGGGATCAAACCCAGTACCTTGAACACGCTAGGCTAGAACTCCACCACTGAGCTACGTCCCCAGTCCTTTTTTAAGTTTATTTTTAAATTAAGTCTATTGGTGCAATTTAGATTATGGAATAACCGCTTTTATCGTAGTGAATTTGTATATGATACAGCATGGTCCCTCTCTTTTTCTCTCTCCCCTCCCTTCAGCTCCTCTTCCCCTGCTAATTTACAAAGCTGTGTTTCCATTTTGTCTTTTTTTCCCCTCAGTTTTTCTTTTCCTTCCTCTCCCCATTCCCCTTTCCTTTCAAACAATTTCTTCCTATTTCACGATATCTACTCTATATTTTGGTTCTTATTTACATTTTCAGTTTCTCATGGAGAGAAAATGCAATAGTTACACGTACATGTCTGATTTATTTCACTTAAGATTATGGTCTCAAGGTGCACACATTTAGCTAGAAATATCTCAAGTTTATCCCTCTTTATGCCTTAATACTCTACTGCATAAAAAAGTCCTTTTTACCCATTCATCAGTTGATGGGCATTTGGTTTTTTCCCCAAGATTTAGCTGTGACAAACTGTGCTGCTATAAACATGAGTGTGTATATATCGTTGTGGTATGATGCTTTTAATTCTTTGGGGATGACACCAAGAAGGAGAATACCTGGGTTGAACAGACCTCTAGTCCAGGTTTTTGAGGAATCTCCATACTGATTTCCACAGTGGTTGCACCAGTCTACACTCTCACCAACACTGGAGAAGTGTTCCTTCTTCCCCACAGCCCCCCAGCATTTGTTATTGGTTGATTCCTTTCCAGAGAAAGGTGGAATCTCAGGGTTGTTTTAATTTGCACCTTTCACATGATCAGTGCTGTTGAACATTTTTTCGTATATTTTTTTGCTGTTTGTAGTTCTTCATCTGCAAAATGTCTATTTATTTCAGATGCCCATTTAAGAATTGGGTCTTTAAATTTGGGGGTCTGATTTTTTCAATTCTTTATGTGTTGTAGATATTGTAGTCCTTTGAGGAACAACTGGATAAGATTTTTTTCCCATTCTGTCAGTTGTCTTTTCATTCTATTAGTGATTTCTTTTGCTGTGCAACAGTTTCTTAATAAGATAAGATTCCAGTTGTTGATTCTTTGTAGTATTTCCCATGCCATTGGGGTTTTGTTCATGAAGTCTACACCTACATCTTCAAAAGTTCTTGAAGACACCTATGTCTTCAAAAGCTCTACCTATTCTCTCTTCCAGCAGATTTAGTGTTTCTGTTTTAATATTTAGATCTTCAATCCATTTTGACTTTAGTTTAGTGCATAGTGATAGACATGGGTCTAGTTTTAGTCTTTGGCATGTGGAAAGCCAGTTTTTCTAGCACCATTTATTAAAGAGGCTCTTTCTTCCAGTAAGTGTGTTTGGACCCTTTGTCAAAGATAAGGTGGCTGAGTGTGTTTGAAGTTGTTTCTGCCTTTTCTAATCTGCTCCACTGATCCTCAGGTCTGTTTTTTGCCAGTACCATGCTGATTTTATCACAAGAGCTTTGTAGTATAATTTCCAGTCAGGGATTGTGAAGTCCCCTGCCTTTGTTGCCTGGAGCTGTTTTTGCTATTCTAGGTCTCTTCTGGTTCCAAAGGAATTTTAGGAATATTTTCTTTAGTTCTTTGAGGTATGCTGTTGGTATTTTGATTGGGACTGCATTAAATCTGTATAACAATTTTGGAAGTATGGCCATTTTTACTATGTTGGTTCTTCTTTCCATTTTCTGATATCCCCTTTGATCTCCTTTTTCAGAGTACTGCAGTTCTGAATGTAGAGATTCTTTTCTTCCCCACTCCTCCTCCTCTTTCCTTCTCTTCCTCCTCCTACTCCTCCTCCTTTTTCTCCTCCTCCTTCTCCTTCTCCTCCTCCTCCTCCTCCTTCTCCTTCTTTCTCCTTCTCCTTCTCCTTCTCCTTCTCCGTCTCCTTCTCTGTCTCCGTCTCCTTCTCTTTCCCCTTCTTCGTCTTTGTCTGGAAATAAAGGGCTGGGTTCTAGTTTGCAGTCTTTGGCTGGAAACTCCCTGCCTGGCTCGCTCCACCTGCTTCCTTTGGTGGCCCCTTCTGCAGCTCCTCTCACGTGGACGTGAACTGCCAGGACTGAGGGATCCTGAGTGCTCTCCCTTTCTGCTGGGCTCAAGCGGCTCAGGTTCAGTCAGACTCACTGGGCTCCACTACATTTACAAAGCATGAGAACCTGCTCCACAATTGTAGGTCCTGAAAGTGTAATTTTCTTAGTTCTCCAATATTTCCCATGCCTGCAACTCCTCAGGATTGTTGGGAGATTTAATCCATGTCATTTAGCTGACCCTACGACAGGGCAGGCAGGCTCTAATATACAGATCTTTTACTTCCTCTGTTAGATTGATTCCTAAATATTTCATTTTTGGGGGGTGCTATTGTGAAAGGTGTTGTTTCCCTAATTTCTCTCTCAGTGAGGTTGTTGTATA
>NW_004955441.1:19806569-19812563 GCF_000276665.1 Chinchilla lanigera
TTTTATTGACTATGACATTATGTTTTGTAGACTGGTCCAAAACATACTGATCTTAATCATTCACAGTGATATATTTGAGAATATTTTCCACTCTTGGTCAATCATTTCTTAACTTCATCATGTACCTTCCTTTTTTACAATAATACAATTTTAAATTGTGCATAGATCTATGAACTGATTTTTTTACTCATCCTAATTCTAATATGATATAGTGTTATGAGTTACTCTAATTTAATGTATATGGGCTGGCTTCCTCATCTGTGAAATGGGCCATAACTTTTCTTCCTATCCTTGTAACATGTTTATGGCTGCCAAATAAGACTAATTTGTTTTAAAGTATAGAATTTAAGACAACGGGTAGAAAATATTAGAGGGTAATGCTCTGAGCCCTTGCTACCAAAGGATATTTAGTGGTTTCCCATAGGAAGTACTATCAGTGATCCATCTGTAGCTTCAAGTTACTCTTTTTTTTTTCTTTTTGAGACAGGGTCTCACTATGCAGTGCAGGCGGGCCTTGAACTCACTTTGTAGCTCAGACTGGCCTCAAACTTGCAGTAATCCTTCTGCCTCAGCCTCTGGAGTGCTGGGATTACTGCCAGAGTGTGTAATAAGTTCTTCTTGCCTTGCCCTTGTCAGCCAGGGCACACAGCAGGCAGGGGAAGTGCCTATAGCCACAGAAAACATAGATGCCAGTCAGAGCCTGCAAGGAGGTGCAACATGTTCGTATAGTGCTAAAATAAGGAGACCAAAGTCAGCCCAGGTTGACCAAGAAAGCAGGAAGTCGTACTTTCTGGATTATAACTACAGACGCAGCCTCTACTGGTGATAAAGACACGGTGTTTAAAACGAGCTTTGAGCACTTCCAAAAATACAGATTAAGAACTTCCTTCATGTGAAATTAGGATTCTGGCAAAGATGTACCCCTGTGCAGCAGGAGTTCCTTGATGACGGATGAGGATCAGCAGCTTTAGAGAACAGAACCAGCACGGAATGAAAGTAGAAAACTATTCCTTTGTTCATCATCATCAAGGGCTCATAAATTCCTTTTTTGTCTTTTTGAGACAGGGACTCGCTGTGCAGTTCAGGCTGGCCTTGAGCTCACTTTGTAGCCCAGGCTGGACTTGAGCTCACAGCAATCCTCCTGCCTCAGCCTCCTGAGTGCTGGGATTACAGGCATGCACCACCACAACTGGCTCATAAATTCCTTAATGATGAAAAACTGGACTTTGTTATCGGAGGCCCCTATATTCACCTCTGGTAGTTTATATATCTATTTTGGGGGTACAGGGACTCAGACTCAGGACCTTGCATTTGCCTGGCAGGTGCTTGTGCCACTGAGCTGCATCCCTGGCCCCTGTATATCTATTTTTAAGTCAATGTACATTGAAATGTGTACAACACAAAAGAGTGAGCTTAGTCATCCTCTGCAAGACCTTTTCTTGTCTCCACAAAGACCTTTTCCATTTTAAAAATATACAGATATTTTGAAAGTGGTTAAATTCTGCTGGGCTATTAGATGTGAGATTCTGGGCCTCAGTGGCAAACCAGGTAAAAGTACTTTATAGATCATTGTTTTCAGTTTACTTTAGTCCTAATATGCTATCTTTTATTAAAAACCACACTGAAAAGATTATTACATCAAAGACATTTACCTTAGATCAGTAATTTTCAACTTTGGATAAACATGAGAACTATTTCAGATGGGTTTTTTTTCTTTGTTTTTCAGTGCACGGGTAGCCCAATCCCACACTAATTAAATTAAAATCTCTGTAGATGGGAAGAGTAAGTACTCCCAACTGATTATAGTGTACAACTATATATGAAGGGATGGTGGGGCATTGCACAGAGTGAGGTCTCGGGGGATATTTGTACACAAAAGGTAACAATTCATATTCTTCTCCTGGTGCGTATCTCAAGTATTCCCTTCCAAACCTACACAATTTTGGGGATGTTATCTGGTTGTTTCTGGAAGTAATTTTGGGGGAAATATGTTTTTGGGAGATATGTTTTTGAATGCTGTTTCATTGAAAACTATTCAGAGATTTTAAAAATTATCCAGTAATTTTTCAAGTGTTCTACATGGCAATGAAGGTGAACAGAGAGACATTTTATAACTAGGGAAGTTCATATGGAAACTGCAATCTTCAATGATTATTTTATACATTTTATCTTTTTTCCCCAAGAGTTTGGCAAAGTTAAATTTATATTAATGCTCCTCCCACCCCAGTTATACTTAATTGGTGAACTGGATACCTTTGTCTATGTCTGCACCTGTGCAACCAAGTATCTAAGCTTTGATTTCCCCCAAAAAAGCAGGCTTTGGGGCAAGACTTGCACAAAAATAATTTATTTAGAAGGTGTAGCTTATACGATTAGAGAAATGAGGAAGTAATGAAGGGAAGGAAGTGAAAGGGCAGAAGATGCTGCCGTAAGCAGTTCCAGTGGAGCAACTCTGGGAGAGAGCGTCCAGCACACACCTCGGAATTCTGCTGCCTTGGGGCGGATGTAGCCCGGAGAGAGAACCTAGCATGTGTGAGGCTTTGCGCTTGATATCAGACAACAAAATAGAAAAAGTAGAAGCTGTTCTGCTCTGGTCTTTATGGTACATCTTGGTGATCATTATTTGAAGCATTTTTGGTCTTTTGTGTATCCAAACAGGCAGAATTTGTTTTTCAGAGTTATGGGATAAAGACTTTCTCCCTCCCTCCCTCCCTCCCTCCCTCTCTCCCTCTCTCCTTCCCTCCTTCCCTCCCTCCCTTCTTTCCTTCCTTCCTTTTTTTGTTGTCTTTAGTCCAGGGAATTGAACCCAGGGCCTTTGCACTGTGCTGCATCCCCAACCCTCCCTTCTTCTTTACTCAATTTTTATTCTGAGACAGGGTCTCTGTAGTCACTCAGCTGTCCAGATCGGGCTCAGTCTTGCAGTTGCTCTGCCTCCGCCTCCCAGGATGCTGGAATTATGGGCATTTTGCTTCATGCCCTGCAAAATAAAGAACTTTTAAGTATGGAGCTAAAGATTCTACTGTTAAAAAACATAAAATAAAATAAAGATTGTACTGTTAGAAGTAGACTATGGTGCATTGGAAGGTTGTTTTTTTTTTGTCTTTTTGAGACAGGGTCTCGCTATGCAGTTCAGCCTGGCCTTGAGCTCACTTTGTAGCCCAGACTGGTCACAAACTTGCAATGATCCTCCTCCCTCAGCCTCCGGAGTGCTGGGATTACAGTGTGTCCACCACTGAATGTTTGGTTACCTTCACATTTTCTTTACCAGATTAATTAGTCCACTGCCCTTAAGCCCAGCCACTTGTAAAGTCTCAGGACAAGAGTAAAATGTAGACACATTTTCCATCAAAGCATAAGACACATGGTCTGGAGTCCAACTGCTTTTTCCTAACTAAAACCTCCTGAGACTGGTCTTTCTGCTTTTCTTTCTTTAAAAAAATATATCAACATCCTGGTCTTCTGAAATCTGATCAGGGTCTCCCCTTAAGCTTGGTTTATAGTATGCCGGGGTAGCATCATAGCAACAACTCTACTTCTCTAATACCAAAATCTGTCTTAGTTGCTTTCTTGTTGTTGAGACACAGTACCTGGCACCTACAACTCAAAAGGGGAAAGATTTATTTCCCCCACATCTTGTAGAAGTTGCAGTCCATAGCCGCTGGCTCCATGCAGGGCAGCATGACAGAGGGGCACAGCAGAGGAAAAAGGAGCTCATGGCGTGGTAGTGGGAAGCAGCGAGAGACCAAGGGCGGAGGGAGGTACACTCTTCCAGGCTGTGGACCCAGTCGTCTGCTTGATGCCTATCATGCCCCTGTGATCAAGTCACTCCCCACACCCCACCTACGAGCAAATGAGGCTTTGCGGGTACGTCTGGATACAAACCCTAACTAATGTTCCCGACAGAGCAAGGCTGTACACATGACCTGTCTTTCCTTGGGTAGCTGGCAGGTGGCAGCAACAGACCAGAGATTGTGCTTTATTTAACTGCTCAGAGCACGGGAAAGGTTCTTTTTAATGTTATTGTTTCATTAATTTAAAAAATGGTATAGCTGCACATCAAATACACACGAAAAAAAACGAAGAGAATGTAACTAATTTACAGAATATAGGCTACCTAACCCTTTATCCTATAACCTTTCAGCACCAGCTTATTTTTCAAAAGCTCTATGTTTAGTTCCATAGCTATCCTTAGTTTTTATTAATTAGCTAACTTGTGCGTGTGTGTGTGTGCGTGCGTGTGCGTGTGTGTGTGGTCCTGGGGCTGACCCCAGGCCCTTGTGTATGCCCAGCAAGTGCTCTACACAGCTGCACCCTCTTCCCTGTACTGAAAATTTTAATGTTCCTTTATTGACAAGTGGGATGGCATATTTGAACCTTCATTCTGCTTAATTTTTTATCTGTTCCTATTGTCAAGATTTTGTCCTCAGTCATGGCAGTGGTCAAGGTTTACTCAGAAGAATAATCATTTAGGCAGTTTACAGTGGATTAAGCCTTAGGTGGAGTGGCTGGGAGGCTCCGCGTCACTTGCTCCCCAGCTTGTGACCTTGTGACCTTGTGCCTCAGCACCGCCTGTTCTGGAGCCCACTGCAGACGTCGGGTCTGTGGTTCTACGCACTCGTGCTACCGCTCAGCGCCCCTGCTGATGAGAGTGCGGCCAGGACTGAGCACCGCTGTGGCGGTCAAGACCCACGTTCACTGCAGAACTGCCCCATCAAGGCAGCTACTGACTTCCGCAGTCTGCTGAGCTGGAAGTTCTGCCATCGTCCGGAAGCGCGTATCCACAAAGGTGCCACGCCAGACCGTGCCACGCTGCTGTGATGTTAACTAATACAGTGCACGTCCTGTACCCTGCCTTCGCGGCCGCCAGAACCCACACAAACACCGAAGTCCTCCCCACCGTGCTAATCGCAGACCCACCCTCGCTCACGCCCGCCCTGTGCATCGCACACGTTTGTTTTATTGGTGGAAAGGAACGCATGCGGGATCTTAACTGCAAGAGCGCCGAGGGGGTGCAGCTTTATCGTTCCACTCCTACGGAGCTGCAGGCGCGCTCTGCAGGGACTGGAATGGGTGTGTGCGCCAGTGCACGGTTCCACTAAGGGCTCTGGGACAGACGAGTCATTTTAAAGACTCCCAGACCTGAGGGAAAACACGACTTATGCCTGTGTGTGCGTGTGCGTGTGTGCGTGTGCGCGTGTGTGTGTGTGTGTGTGTACCCTTAGGAGGAGGCAGAGGGCTCCCTTCCCCAGACAGCCTTCCTGCTTCCACAGGAAAAGCAGCCCTGACACTGGCTGCAGTCCATGCCTGAGGCCACCAGGGAGAGAGGGTTGTGCTGAGTCATTTCTGTCTGAGCTGATGTCTGGCCCTGCGGCTCTGCCACCTACCTGCATCCAGGCTGCCGTGTCTCTGATGTCTGCACTGTACCTGTCCCTCCGTAAGACACGGTGCACGTTTCATGTATTCTAAAGCACTCAGTACTAATCATAATCATGTCTTTCATGCTGCTTTCCCACCTCTAGATAGAGTCTTAGCATTTTATATTATTTTTTCTTCTGGAAATGAACTGCTTCGGTAACACATTCTCCTCATTAATGAAAATACACGTGGTTAATTGTGGTTCTTTATGCCAGTTAAGATCTGCTTTAGTGCTCTCAGAGTCAGTTGTTTTGCCCCATCTTTGCCTGAGCATGATTTAGAAGTAGACTGAAAATTTAAATTATGTGCCCATATATTGAAGTAGTGATTCTGCTCATGCACTACAGTGAGACATTATTTTAAAATATTATTATGCCAGGAGTGGTGGCACATGCCTGTAATCCCAGCACTCAGGAGGCTGAGGCAGGAGGATTGGCCTGTGTTTGAGGCCAGCCTGGGTTACATAGAGAATTCAAGACCAGCCTGAACTACACAGTGAGACTTTGTCTCAAAAACAAAACAAAATATGTACGTGTGTTATAAAAAGTATACAACAGGATATTATTTTGAAGAGTAAAC
>NW_004955441.1:19815096-19820172 GCF_000276665.1 Chinchilla lanigera
TCTCCAGAGCTCCACGTGCTCCTCCACCACAGCCTGTACTGTCAGGGGAAGAATGGCTTCCAGGGCATCTCCTCAGGTATTGCACAAGGTCCTCCTGGTTTCCAGCTTCCAAATGGCTCTTGTGACCCTGGTCAACTAGACCTCTGAGTCTTCGGGCATAGTCTGTATTCTCGTGTTCTCTGATTCCTTGTTCTCCTGAGGATTTTGAAGCAAGCACAGGACCCTTATATATTTCAGTATATACCTCTAATAGATAAAGCCTTTTAAAAATATGCCCACAATGCTAATATTACATGTAATAATGTTAATAATAATTTTGTAATATTTCATAAGTCACCCTGGGTTCAAATTTTTTGAAACTCCAATGGTCTTAAAAGCTATTCTGTTAACATTTCAGATCAGGATCCAAGCAAGATGTATTTATTGAATTGTGCTGGTTTGAATAAAGAGATTTTTGTCTCAGTTTTAGCCTAGATCTGAAACTGGAAAGTATTTCAAGAGGTGGTGCCAGATGCCCTGTGTGCTGCATTTCAAGTGGGCTCTGGGACCCTTTGCCCACCGCCCACCACGGACTCCAGAGGTTGGCTTTGCAATAGTCCCTGATGAGCTGTGGCTTTTCTCTCCACCACGAGAGAGAGAAGTAGAGTGTTTTACCTTCACCCCAAACTCAGTGCCAGGCCTTCCAGAGAACCTTGCTGAGAGCAGGTATGTACTCCTTGAGCAGGGAAGGACTGGTAGTTGAGCCATACCTGAGGAGAGCTAAGAGGAAAGGCTGTGGATGCAGAGGTCTGAATTACGCCTGCCAAGTAGAGCAGAAAGGCAGCGGGATGCAGAGCAGACTGTGGTTTCTGTCAGTGGCAGGGCAGAGACAGGAGACTTCACAGTCAGATGTGCAGGAAGGAGGGGTCTGTCCTGCAGTCAGTTTAATGTGAACCCTACTCAGATGGCCTTCTGTTGAGGGCTAGTGTCTCCCAGCAGAAAGAAGTCGGATGGTCCCATTTAATACTGAAGCTGGGATGGATCAAGCACAGAATACAGGCATTCTGTCTCCCCCCCACACACAAAAAAAAAACTGTGAAAGAATTAATCCGCTAGTATTTGCCAATCCCACACAGCCCAAACAGCACCTATTTCTTCCACTTCTCAGATAGGTGGGGGAAACTAAGGGAAAGGAGGACTCGGCCTTTTCCTCCTGCCTTAGCCTCAGCAGTACTGTGCCGGGAGAGGGCAGGAGCTTTAACATCACATGTTCCTTTGAGTTTTTAAATTGGATTATGACAAAGCAAAATTGATTCAAACCAGGGACAGAACTTCCTCTGGAAGGAGGTATGCTTTCCAGATAAAATGCAGAAACAATTTTCCAGTAAATTGTAATAAAATGAAAGTCTCTTCTGGGAAGCTAGCTACTTAGTTGGGCATGGTGGGACAGACTAGTGATCTCTGGGAAGCTGAGGCAGGAGGATCACAAGTTTGAGCCCAGTCTGGGCAGAGCAAATGCTGTGGGTTCAATCCCCAGTGCTGCAAAAACAAATAAAAAATTTTTAAAATTTAGGGAAAGAAATGTTTATGAAGTAATTTTGGTTGTCCTTGAAATCAGTTATATTTTAACATAAAGTTTCTGAGGAGCCACTCTAGGAATCACTGTCAACTGACCCTTTGCGGTGATAAATTAGAGGTTTGCAGGTGGCACATCCTCAGTTCAAATGTCAGAGACAAAGAAACTATAGCTTCTGTCCATCCTTATTTCCCGGGTTCTAGTCCCTGATCATCTTTTACCCATATTACATAGGCACACTTTTCCTCTTCTATGATTATCTTAAACATGTTCCAACATTATAAATTATTTTAAAGAGTTCAAGGAAGAGAATAATTTGACTGGGGTTTAATTTCAACCGCAGCAGTACAGAGCTGAGTTATTCAAAGCCGATTGCTATAAATAACCAGGACGAAACGTGGTAAGCACTTGGAAAGGCAACTGAGCAGATGCGGGAAGATGTGGAGTAGCGGGAGCAGTCCAGACAAAGTGGGTAAAGGAGCAAAGGGTTTTTTTCTTTTTAAATGTTTTAGCTTTCTGTTCAGATCTCAGAATTACTGAGTGAGTAAGTCATACAATCTCAACTTTTTATATATGTAATAATGCACTGTATGCAAAGGGCCTGTATACATGTATTTGTTCACACAAAAAGTAAAAAAACTCAGCCAGGTGTGGGAACCTGAGCACCTGGGAGGCTGAGGAAAGAGGACAGAGAGTTTGGGGCCAGCCTGAGGTAGAGTGAGTTCAAGGCCAGCCCGATTTTAGACAGACTCTGTCTCAAAGAACAACAAAATCATGTAATCACATACAGTGTTGGCAGTAGTATATTTAAGTTGTTACAGGTGTTTGAAAAACAACTTGGCATTTATATCAAGAACAGTAGCTCCATCTGAATATGGGGGCATAAGCCTGTAATCCCAGCTACACAGGAGGCTGAGGCAGGAGGATAGCAAACTCAAAAGCATCTTGGGACAGATACCAAGATCCTCTCAAGAAACACCCTCCCCCCGCAAAAAAAGTTTGTACTCTGATATATTTGAAGTATTCTAGCTTCTAGTTTAAAAACATGGGGAGGAAGCTACAAGCACGCATGAATATTTCCTTCACAAAAATGTCTTTAATGATAAAGGGAAGTGAGAAGCAGCCTGGATGTGTGAGAACAGGGACCAAGAGGTAACTTTGTGGCTATGCCCACTTAATGTCGAGAAATTATAAAAATGTTCACTGAAAAGATTACAAGATAGAAACGAGTAAAAGTTGAATTCATGGTATAATACATGGTGTTTAAATTTTTAATTTATTAAAGAAACACTGTCATTAATCCCCCTCAAAAATTCCCCTTCACTTTGAGCACACTTCTCCCATCATTCTTGCCGCTTTCTGAAGCAGATCTGGGATCCTCTTTCATGAGTGTCTTTACAAGCTATGACCAAAACCAGGGGGAATGCCACGGCTGAGTGCCACCCAGCAGAACGGCAGGCGAGGAAGGTAGTGTGTTCCCGTCAGCCTCTTCACCAGCCCGGGTACTGGGCGACTTCTGGCTCATCCCCAAAGGCAAATGGCCATGAAAAGTAAACCTTCTCAAGCAATGCAGGACGTGGAGACAGCCAATGAAATAAAAAAGATTCCCCCTCCCATACCAGGAATCGAACTCACGACCTTATGACCTTGCACTCACCAGGCAGGTGCTGTGCTGCTGAGTTAAATCCCCAGCCCCCAATTTTTGTTTTGTTTTTCTTCCAGTACTAGGAATCGAACTCACGACCTTGTGCTTGCCAGGCAGGGGCTGTGCCGCTGAGCTAAATCCCCAGCCCATGATATTTCTATCTCTACCTCTATTCTCTCTCTATCAGGGGGAGAGAGGGTTGGAGAGGAAGAGAGAAGGAACACAAAAATGGTAATAGTAGGAATATTGATGAGTTTTTCTTTGTATTTTGAAGAATTTCTCTAGATATTTGTTAGTTAAAATTTGTTTCAATATTAGAACATTTGCTTAAAATTTCTAAAGTCTTAGAAACACAAGTTATTGGCAATCCATGCTGAAAAGGTACGTAAAAATTTCCCTTTGCTAATGTTTTGCTGCTGGCAGACACAGTAAATTTCTTTAGCTAAGCAAATGTCAGCTGTTGCTATAGCACTTATGAAGTTAAAATAAAGCTACATAGCAATTGCCAGTAGTCGTCTCGGGTAACATGCGGCAAAGACTAGCGTTGATTAGGAAAAGGAAAGTGTTGATCTTCTCCATCAGTGATTTGGAGGACACAGGCCTAGCGGGGACACAGTAGATAACTAGGGTGAAATCTCTACGCAAAGGCAACTAACTGGGCAGGAGGGGGAGACTGTGGAGTCGCAGGGGTATTCCAGATGAAGTGGATCCAAAAGCAACTTTTTTTTTTTTTTAACTTCTCTATTCAAACTGAAAATAACTGAGCACTGTGACTATCGGTTACCTGGAATATTGGGAAAATACGTAAAAACGGGTTAGGAGAGGCTGAGACCTTAGATTTGATTCCAGTGCAACAGAAACTCTGAAGATATTTGAGAAGAACGACTTAAAAAGCTGATTTCCTCAGGCCGCAGGAAACGAGCTGGGAGAGGAGGGGGTGCCGTTAAGCTGTCCATAGGAGAAACCAAGCGCTGCATTAGGTTCACCCACCCAGACAGCACCCCAGAATATATTTTACTTTAAAAATACGAGTTAACCACACTCTAACCAGGTTTTGGATGATTTCTGATGTTTCCTGATAGAATTGGCACGTAACAGTGAATCAGGTTGCAGTGAATTATTCTAACTCAGTGGCCAGATGCAAAGGAATATGTACAAGTATCGAGGCCAACAAATACATTGAGAAATGCAAATTCTTACACATGAAAGGATTTGGAATTCCAGAAGGCAGATTATTAAAAACTGTATCCAGATCCTTTGGAATGATAGGTTGTTACAATTTAAGACTAAACTAGGTCCTCTGGAAATGAAATTCTAAGTGAATTGCCTTAACTGTCTATACAATTAAGATGTTTCAGAATAATAATCATGACCATAAAAACAACAGTATGACTAAACAGCAGACTCAAGATGATTAGAATTGTTTCCACTGGCAGAAGAATTCAGATTTTTAACGTGTCTTGTCCCAGAAAATACCACAATCTACTTAGAGGCAGGATGCAGGTGCAAAGTTCAAAAGGTTGTAGACCTCATCTTAGGAGCTGCATCAGAATCTCCAGGACGACAGGGCAGTCACCTGAACGTTCTGTACTCAATTCGCTAACCGAATACCTTCAATAACCAAGGTAGGCCCTTCACTTCCAAAGCGAGTCTTGGATGGGAGGGGGTGAAGAGGGGTTGACCGTGGGGAGATACTACCGATCAAAGGGGACAGAATTTGTCAGCATGAGTAAGTACTTAGGATGTACAGCATGGTAACTGTAGTTAAAAATGACAGGTGCCTAGCCGGATGTATGCGCCAGCCTGTTATCCCAGCATGGGGGAGGGGGCTGAGGCAGGAGGATCACTGCGGCCAGCGAGGCCAGCCGGTGCTACA
>NW_004955441.1:19821039-19873195 GCF_000276665.1 Chinchilla lanigera
TCTGCGCTGACACTACCCCGGCTTGAGTTTGGTTTTAGGAAGAACACTTACAGGATGCTTGAGGTTTCACGTTGAGATTGTACTCTTCCCGACCCCATGGCTCTAAAAATAATTATTTAATTTTTGCTTCATAAATTTAAATGGAGAAGTAGCAATGCCTGGCTTATGGTAGATACTGACGTTTGTAAATCGCCCTGTGAAATTTGTTCAGGGTTCTGTATAATGTCCACAGCCGTTCATGTTAGGGTGAAGCTTTTTAACACTGAGAGATGTTACGTCATTCCCTTTCGTCTTTGAATTTTGTTTTCATCCCGCTTCCCCCACCGAATGTTACCCTGCTGTTCCCGAGAGCCTCCTTTTGCTCACCTGCGGTACTTTCCTGCAGTATATGAGTGCGTGTATATAAATGAAACGTCTTTCTTAATGTCCTTTGACAATAAGCCTCTAAATACTAATTTTTCTCTTTTGGATTATGTTACTGTTGCAGTTATTATTAGAACACAGTTGAAGATAAAACGTAAATTATAAAAGTAAATGTGGTAAGCCATTACTAACTTAGTTTATATTCGAAATTTATTTCTTAATGAGAAATCTGGGGATATTTATGGAAACTGCATGAAAAGGAAGGCTGTTACCATTTTAGTACTCTAGAGGTTTTTACGTTTATGTCTTTTGTAAAGCGCCTTTCTTTCAAAGGTAGATTGTGGAAAAGGAGGTAGGAAGGACTACCATGACAAACAGGTCTCAGGTCAGTTGTAGGAAAGAGTCCATAGGGAAGCTGAAGATCTAGAAGTTGATTCCCTTAACTATTTCCATGGGTCTGTACCAGCTGGGAAGTCTTTTGGTATGCCTGGGGTGTGGTACCTTGGTTTGAAAACTACCGCAATAGGCATCAAAACATACTGCATAAAGTATGAAAATGGTGGCTAAGATTACCTAAGAAAATGTTTCATCTACTGTCCATAGAGACGGGCAGTCGTTCAGGTGTGTGTGCAGGAGTGTGTTTGTGAAAGCACATGCAGGAAATTTCCTGAGGGTGTTTTGTGTGCTCAGTATCTCACTATTACTACTTAATCCACGTCACAATTTTTTGCAATACATATTTTATTTCTATTTTCACAAGCAGAAAAATAGGTACAGAGAGGTTTCATAACTTGGATAAGCCTTTCGACATGTGGGAACTTGATCCTACATCTCTGACTTTAAAACTTGCACTTCTGTATTATATGACGTTTTCAGTGAATGCACTATGTATTTCTAGTGATTTTAACTATGCATGGTATATGAAGGTCAGTTTTGAACAGCAGTGAACGTATGGGAATGGGAAATGTACTCTATACATAAATAGTAGAGTTTTAAAGGACAAGAACTCCTACAATTTACAGTATGCTAAATGGAAGAAGGCATATTTGCGGTACTGATTTATCAAGGTATACTATGTGGTACAAATTCCCTGACAGTTTAGGGCATGCTAGGCTCTGTACCTAATACTTTGCATGCATTTTCCGTTTAACCCCACCCCGGTGACCTCATTTTCCTCACCAAATGGAGAAACTGAGGAACAGAGAAACGACTTTCCCAGGTTAAACAGAGTTACGTGGTGGGGCTGAGATGTAGGCCTTGATACCAGAACCTGTGCTTCTGCTGTCTCCTGTGCGTTCTCCCCTCAGCACACTGTCCACCCTGTTCTTGCTTTCTTCCTAACCACACTTGAGCACGTGGACTGAAGTGGACCATAAAGATCTGACCGCGTGGCCCTTCCACGTGGTCCTGAGGACTGTTTCTTTTGCACTGGGGGTTGAAGCCAGGGCCTGCACACTGTATCCCCAGCACCTTTTAAATTTTTTTCTTGCTACCTTACCAGGTTGCCCAGGCGAAACTCGAACTTGTGATCCTCATCCTAAACTCCCAGAGGCAGGGGCCGTAGGCACACGTTACCACCCCGGCAGTGACCGCCGTCTTGACCATGAGGAAGTCTGATTGGCTGGAAAGCCGTCAGCCCAGCCAGTACAGCTGTAGCCTCGGATTCCGCCTCTCACTTGGGGCCATTCCCCACCTCTGTTTCTGTGTGTTGATCTTTGTCTCTGTCTTACAGAATGGATCACAATTTTCTTGTGATCGCCTAAGAAATAAATAGAAACCACTAGCTTTTTATACAAGTCATAATGGTTATGTAGAAATAATTGACCACAAATCATCAAAAATAAAATTTTTACTTTAACAATATAAAACGGGCAGTAATTACAGACCGTATTATAAGCTAGGTGTGGTGGCACAAGCCTGTAATGCCAGCACTCTGGGAAGCTGAGACGGGAGGATCACAAGTTTGAGCTTAGCTTGCGCAACTTAGTGAATTAGTCTTCGAGAGTGCTGGGATTATAGGAATCGGCCTCCATGCCTGGTTTAGGTAGCAATTTTCTTAAAGATTAATTGAAAACAAGAACTGGAATGAATTATTAAATGGCTTTATCACATATTTTAGAGTATAAAGTTTTACCTCTCCTTATGTGGCTAGGCAAGGAGAAAAACTGTGTGTTAGAGGTTGAAAATTTAAGTACATTAAAGCAAAGCGATACAAATACAATTAACAGTAAATCCCTTTCACTTCTTTGTTTATATAGCATTTCACTTATAGTTGTTGCACTTCTTGTGTTTATTTTCCTTTCATTCATTCTGCTTTCCACTGTAGTTCTTTGTGTCTCTCACTGGACATAAAGATAGTATCTTGAAGATGAGGCTGGTGTCCTGTTTATGTCCCCTGCAGGGCTGTGCCTCCAGTGGGGACTTGTGCCTTGCGTTAAAATGAGGTGCTTGTGGTTAGTTACCTTCTCGAAGAAACAGTAGTGTGGTGATCGTTTCAGCAGTTTGGAAGATGCCATGGTATGTGGCGCTAGGGAATCAGACCCTGGATCACGCGGAAAGGTTAAGTCAGGCAGAATTTTATTCCATGTAAGGAATGATTTTGTAACAGTTAAACATGTTTAAAATCACTAAGGGCTGCTTTGTACGCTAGTAACTAGATCACGTCCTGCATTCAGAATTGACATATGCAGTGAGATCCCAGGATGGAGAACATCACAATATGAAAATCTGATTTGACATTAAATGATGCTGACATTTAAAATTCATCATATGGTGTCTTTAAATATCAATGTTGCTTTGTAGACTTAAAGCATATTTGCTGTGCAAATATTCCCCTCCTGTTTCTCACTGATGGTCTTTCCACAAACACAGAACAGCTGCAGCTGCTGGGCCTTGGCTGAGCAACACGCAGTGCTTGAGCCTGTCATGACGGAAGCGGCTGGGGTCTGCCCCAGTTTCCAGAGCAGGGCGTCAGATCAGCTTCGCTTCTCTTTCGCAAGTGAGGTGGAAGTAGCCTGGGGTGCTGTGAAAGCCCATGGAAGCATCTTCTTCAGCAGAGGCCTTGCCCCGAGAGGGCTGTGTTCCAGCCCTGCTGACAACGGCAGGACAGCTGTCTGCAGTTCACCTTTTCTCTTTCTTTCGATGTCTTCAGGTGCATAGGATGTGTCAGAACAGGGGTCAGGACTCTCAGAAAGAGTCTGGTAAATTCCAAGAGCTGTGGAACTTTGAACAGTTGATTTCTGCCGATTCCCTGCTCTGCAGAAAGTGAATGGGCTGAAGGTCTCGAAACCCCTTGGGCACATGTTCCCTTCTAAGGACTTGAGGGTGTTGTTTGAGAGCCCAGTAAATTATACCCGTTATCATTATGAGAGCTATCAGCAAGGAAGACGAAGAGTAGAGCAGAGTTTTGGCAATGTGACACACATCTGCAGGTAACTGGCCTTTACAGTAATCTAGACTGCGGAATGAAACACCCAGCCAGCAGGCAGAGCTGCTCCAGTGCAGAGAAGGACGACCCCGTGGGCACTTCTTCCAGCAGAAGGAAGGAGCGCCTGGGCTGTGCATGCTTCTGCTTCTACATTTAGCCGTTAGATGAGTCACTGCGCACCCCTGGGGAGCAGTCAGGGGTCAGGGAGAGGGTGGCCAGGAGTGTCATACTAATGATACTCGTCCTCATGGAGGGAGCTGTCTCTAGGGAGCAGGAAGTTTTCTCCTCCAGCAATAAGTTGTGAAAATTAAGGAGAGTTCATCTGTGCAGCTCTCCTTGAATACTTCAAGATGATCCGCACTGCGGAATGTTTTTGGACTGGAAAAATAGAGAGATACGTAAGCAAAATTGGAGAACGATAAACCTTGTTCTCTATGTAGAGGTAGGAAGGATTGCACCACAGTTCTGTTTTCTGAATTGCATTTCTGTTGTGTGTCCGTGCATACATGTGTGTGCAACAATTTAAAAAGTTGAGGTACAATTCATAAACCCTGAATATACAGTGATTTTAGTATTCACAGTGCTTTGCAACCATTACCGCTTATCCCAGAACATTTCCGTCAGCCAGATGAACATCTACTCCCATTCCCTTTGCCTCTGTTCCTTCCTTCCTTCCTCATCCCCTCTGATTTCGTTGTCCCTTTCCTGTGGTTTGAAGGTGACTCCTGTAACTCATTATATTCACACGTACATGTCAAGAAGAGAAAGGACATAAATGTAATTCCCCGGGCTGAATCAGACCTCTGAAGAGCTTTACTGAAAGCCTGAACAAATGTTTTATTTCTCACTGACCACCCCTAAGATAAGGAAGACTGGGAAATAGAAAGGGGCACCTTGCTGCCACCAGAGAAAATCAGAGTTCTGTGAGAAAAGCAGCAGCGAAAGTGGGTTTTGTGCATACAAGTAGCAGTATCTGCCACGAGCACTCATATATTAAATGTTTTAAAACATGTATGTACTGAATTTGCATTAGGTATATGTTGAATAATATAAGATTTATCTCAGTCTTATCACTGCCTAAAGTAATGAGTTACACTTGTATTATCCAGTTTACCCAACAGTATGAGCTAAGATTAAAATTATAGCTCTTAAATTTAATGAATACTGCAGTTTTACTATCTTGAGATTTTTAAAAAGTATGTGTGTCCTTACTACTCATACTAAAATGCTTTTAAATTTAAAACTTTGACAATTTAAATCAAATTACCATACATATGGATTAAAAACAAATCAATCTAGAATGACTCTTGCTATCCTTTATAGTTGTGTATGTGAATATCTATAAATGATATAGATTATATACTCACTATATATTTGTTATCCTGCTAGAGTCAACATAGACTTCTAGAGATTCTTTCTAAAACTTTGTTTTTTTGCGTTACTGAGGATTGAACCCAGGGATTTTACACTACGTTATATCCTCACCCTTTTTTATTTGTAGGTTTTGCTGCAGTGCTGAATTTCCCACATGAGGCTCAGACTTGGAGCCCTCCTGCCTCCGCCTCTCAGAGTTCTCAGATTACAGGTGTATGCTACCATACTTGGATTCTTTTTAGAACTTTGAATGTAGTAAATATAGCATTATTTGAAAGTAAATTTAAATTCTAATCAATATGGTTATATGTCTATTTGCAGTGTTAATATGGAATCATTACAGGGTAGTTAAATATTTCCCTTAAGTATTCATGAGCTGGTTTTTCTTTTTTTTGTTTATTTAACAAGTGTATGTCCAACTTCGGTTTAGGTTTGGGTGAATAAGACAGTAGAAGTTGCCCTTGTGGAACTTACAGTTTACTGTGAAGACAGGAAATAAACAGCGAAGAATTAAACGCGGAATGTTATGCGGTGATACAAGTACGCTTGTGCCTGTTTGTGCAGCAGGCATGGCGTGCATTGCTACTTCAGACGGACTAGGAGATACTTCTCTAAGGAGCGAGATTTGTACAGAAATAAGAGTAATGAGGAGTCAGACATGAGATCGCAGGAGGAGCATTTCCAGCGGGAGGAGCCGCCAGTGCAGAGGCCGAAAGATTGGGGCTGTGCCTGGTGTGTGTGAGGAGCCCGAGAGGCACGCGTGCGGGCTGGGATGGGGTGAGGGCGGGCTGGTCAGAGATGAGGCGGAGGCGCAGAGCAGGCCTGAGACCGGGGTAACCAGTCACATTTGAGTGTGTGGGAAGCCGCTAGGGGGTTTCAAGCTGGGAAAGGAGGTCCTCTGTTACACCTCCCCGGCTGCTGTATGAAGAGTGTCCTGTAGGAGGCAGCAGTAGAGGAGAGACCAGTTATGAAGGTCCTTCCAGCCGGGTGTGGTGGTGCACGCCTGTAATCCCAGCACTCGGGAGGCTGAGGTGGGAGGATCATTGCGAGTTCAAGACCAGCCTGGGCTACAAAGTGAGCTCAAGGCCGGCCTGAACTGCATTGCGAGAACCTGTCTCCAAAAGACAAAAATAAATAAATAAATAAATAAAAATAGAGGGTCCTTGCAGTAAATTAGCTAAAAGGTTATGGAAGCTTTAGTTGTAAAAACATTACTACCCATTCTAGAAACAGTTGGAGCAGAATTGAACTATTTTTCCGTAAGTCTTCAGTGAAGTTTGGGGGCGATAAATAATTGTGAGCATGAGAGAATGCCTGATTTTGAAGATTTAGTGTGTGGTGTCTAACTGTGCCACGGTGCCAGCGTTGGGTCTTGCACAGCTCTTTCATCTGTAAAGTTATTCTGCTCTTGTACTAATTTTTGCTCATGACTGAAGTCTCAACTCTAAGACCTACTTTTCATCAGACACATCCTTTGCATTTAGAATTAGACAATTCTTTTGTAGTGATGGGAATCAAGCCCAGGCCTCATACAGGCTAGGCGAATGCTCTACCATTGAGCTCTGTCCTAAACCCTTAAAAGTGTTCCTTGAGTGTATCTGAGCTTTGTGATTCTTAGGTTGTGTCTGTGTGAAAAAATATACCCCATCAATAGACTGTGGGTAATTTCCTTAACCCTGTGGCGTGCAATCAGTGGCTATGTGTGTTCAGTACCTGTTGTAAACATTGCTCAAGCCCCTTCGCTTTAAGCCAGAGGCCCTTGTTTGTTATTTGTGAATAACTGCCGAAGGGCTCCTGAGAGTCATAAATGTTCAAGGACTGTTGTTCTTCACTGGGGCTTGAGGTGGGCGTCAGCTTCGCAGCTCCGGGTTTCTGGCCTAAGGGTGTAGGGAGCAGTGTAAGTGCCAGGCAGCCCGAGAAGCTCCAACACCAGGTTCAGTCAAGGTGCAGGAGAGAAAGTTTTCCTTTCCAATGTCCCCGGTTTCCTTCAGGTAGAACTACTGACTTGTAAAATAGGAGAGGCAGCGTTGACAGGCAAGCGCATGATTTGTTATCACCATCAACTTGAACTGTATCAGTGGCAGGTGTGTCAGATAGCTGGCTACTTAGTACTCCTTGAGCTTTTTTAGTTTTCTTCTTTGTGATGGAACTTTTTTTTGGTGAATCTGGGAGTCTAATTCAGGACCTCATGTACGTCAGGCATGCTCTATCATTGAGCTGTATCCCCAGTCTGTGGTGCAAATCTTAACCTGAAATATAAACCTTCTTCAAGTCTCACCTAGATCTTCCTTCAAGGTAGGGCCAGCCACTGGTTCAACTGGAGAGCATGTTGTTATTTTTTTGGTACTGGGAATCAAACTCAGGACCTCGTGCTTGCCAGGCAGGTGCTTGTGCAGCTGAACTATATCCCCGGCCCTGGAGAGCATGTTAACCAGATTTACGCACTCTACCTGTAGGATTTACACTTCTGGAGGTCTGAGGAGAGGTCTGGGAATTTGAGGTTAAAAAGAGCCCTTAGATGCTTCTGGTAAACGGGCCACGCTAAGAGGGAAAGAGGCCACGTGTTCCCAGTTTTTTTTGGCTTCGGTTTCACGTACTTTTCATGTTAATACGTGGGGCTGTTACCTGTTGAGCAGCTCAAAGGCGATACGCACAGCACAGACTTGACTGAGACTGTCAGTCTGCTGACCTGTCAGGTCAGCTGTGTGTCTTGAATTTTCTACCGATGCCTTTTACACCTACTGATGTCTTTTCCTCTGTCTGTGTAGTGGGTTGCCCTTCTGATTCCTTCAGGGTCGGTGCTTCCCACTCGTCATCCCTCCACACTTCACACGTATCTTTTGAAGTATCTTTATAGCCCAATAAAAATCCCATTCGTGATACTATCTTGTCTTTATTGCTTTATTGCCCTTTCTCTACATGTTCATTTAGCACTACAACATAATACCATCAGGAAACATTATTACAAACCTGCTTGCAATGCTATAAAAATATTTAAGCTACTGATCATCTGCATCCCCTTAACCAGTCTCAGTTGCTGTGTGTAGAAGCAATATCTTTTGGCCTTTTCAGAGCTGGCTTGATCTCTGCCCTGTGACTTCCCAGTTAACTTTTCACCCTTGGTATAATTTATATTCTGTAGCCACCAGCACAGCTGGGGTACAGAACACCCACATCATCCCCCGGGTTCCCTCAGCCTCTTCCTGCAGTGCTTTCTCCTCTCCTCGCAGGCTTTGACAGCTTCCAGTCTCTGGTCAGCCTACAGTTTCGCCTTTTCCAGAGTGTGGAATTACATGTTCCGAGTCGAGCTTCTTTTGCTTAGCATAATGCTTTTAACTTACAAGCTTTTTAGTTTATTTGGTGTCTTGGGCACTACAAAGAAAATTTCCTGTGTGTTCTAGGTGGGAATCAAAACTAAGCTGCAATAGGTATGAACAAGCTCTGTATTTCTGCACCTCACATATTCCTGCTGCTTCTTAGACCTGTTCTAGCCAGCTCGCAGAGACGAGGTCATCTGTGGGACACATCTCTCCCCAGAACTCCTATTCTGTGCCTCCTGTTGGAGCACAGTTCCTCCCATTTGTAGGAGCGACCTAGACTCTGCTGTGCAGGAGCCTTTCTGCAGTTTCCAGGAGCAATGTAAGGAGGCCTTCCCCTTTCCTCACAGGTCCTGTCTGTCTGTGTTCTTGCTGGGGCGCCGTACACAGCTCCCATAACGTAAGCAAGGAGAAGGTTATTTTGGCTCATGTTTCAGACTTTTCAGTTCATGTTCAGCAGACTTCAGCGTGGACACAGCGTGGTAGAAAAGTCTGCGCGGAGGGAAGGGGCTCACTTCACCGCGGCAGGGAGTAGAGAGAGGAGCTGCAGAGGGACCTGTGTCCTTCCAGGTCACACTCCCGGTGACCCGCCTCCTTCAACCAGACCCGCCTCCCAACAGCAGATCATCTGTATCACCTCCATGACCTGATCGTCTTCCGAAAGCCCTGCCTCTGAGCACATGAGGCCTTTGGGGGACGTTCTTTATCTAAGCCATAGCAGGTCTCAAATCATAAACACGTATTATCGCTAATTTGGAACCAGCTTGCTTCTTCTTTCACTTTACTTTAGGACCCAATTCTGTATGCATCAGTGTTTGGTTACAGATAAACCAGGATGTAAAATCCCATAACATTCTTGACTTCTTTCTCAGATGGAGCTCCCGCAGCTTTGCTAGAAACTGAAGCCATGACAATTGGCCAATGTGGAGAGACTTGGTCTACCGCAGTTTAGATAGAATATAACCAAGACCAATAAAACTACCCAGTCTACCTGATGAAAAGTATGAATATAATGTAACCTATGCCATGAGGACCCCAAGGGTTATTTCCACTTAATTAATTTTCATTCTGGGCTTCAGAAGCCCAGTTATGCTCAAGCGTATCGTATTGTGACGCTGCTTCAGTGGTTCTGGTTATACTCGAAACACAATAAAAACAAAAAGTGTGTAACATTTAAACTCGAATTTAGTTCTTACATTTCTTATTGCTCTTAGCCCAAAGGCCTAGAGGTAATTAGTTCTTGCATTTAAAGAAGCAGTTCTAGAAGCTGAGGGCGGGTAACTTGTATGGCAAATATCCTCAACTGTACTTGTAATGTGGGTTTTATTTAGCATTTTAAAGTAGAATGCCAGTTTAGCATTTCATCCTACATTAATCTCAGAATATTACCATAGTTCTCAAAAAATCATCTATTTTAAAAGCCACTAATTTTGAAGAACACCCTTTGAGTTCACTTAGATATTGAATATTTTATTCGTTTCATGCATTAACTCTTTAATAAGCATATGAGAGTTAAGATTGGAAATACATAGGTTTTTAAAAAGATAAACTGACGTTTCTTTTTATCTTTTTTCTTATGCAGGTGTTTGCTTCAGGATGGTAAGTCATTAGAATCTTTGTTTTTTTCTTGCTGTTTTCACTTATTTTTAATCACAAAAATAAGCAGTTTTCCACTAATGGTAGTCGACTGCCTCTTTTCTGTCTTTGACAGCAAATAGAGACATACACGACTTTTTCAAATTACTGATTGTGGTTTTTATTTAAGCTGTCTTTAAAGAATAGCCTGCTGGAAACATTGCTGCCTTCCTAGTTTTTAGTTAACGCGTGTGTGCTTCATCACGTGTACATCGTGTATGTGTACTTTAGTTAACGCGCATGTACTTCATCATGTATGCATCGTGTATGTGTACTTTCGTTAATGCGTGTGTGCTTCATCATGTATGTGTACTTTCGTTAATGCGTGTGTGCTTCATGTATACAGCATGCATGTGTACTTTCGTTAACATGTGTGTGCTTTTCCTTAACGTGTGTGTACTTCATCATGTATGCATCATGTATGTGTACTTTCGTTAACGTGTGTATACTTCATCATGTATACATCGTGTATGTGTACTTTAGTTAACATATGTATACTTCATTATGCATACATTATGTATGCATAATGTATGTATACTTTAGTTAATGTATGTATACTTCGGTGACAGGGTCTTCAGAGTACTGGAATTACAGGCATGTGCTCCTATGCCTATTTTCTGTAACTTTCCAAAGTACCTCTCTTGGGGTGATTCAAATTAGGCATTTTGATTTACGTATATGGTGGAAAGTGTAGGATCTCCCATCTGTTCTGGATGGAAAAACCCTTTAGGCAAAGGAATGTGGTTTGGGCTGCAACGCCAATGTTCCATATGGGAGTTGTTCCCTGATTTTTAGTGATTCAAGTTCCTTGTCTCATTTTAAATTTTTTTCATTGTTTTGTCTTAAATTTTTATTTTTCAAAACACTCTTTAACGCTTTTTAAACACTTTTTAAAAATTAACTCTGGTTTATTGTTTCACCTACTGTCTGACCTGAGAATCACCAGAGTAGCTTTCTGGTCCCAAGCTCCTGGGAGTTCCAGCATGTTCTCAGCAGAAAAGTACATTTTGAGATAGCTATGTTCTGCCTTCACCATTCAGACTGTCTCCATTTTCTTTTCTTTTCTTTCTTTATTTATTTTTGTCTTTTTTTTTTTTTGAGAATGGATCTTGCTATGCAGTTCAGGCTGGCCTTGAGCTCACTTTGTAGCTCAGGCTGGTCTTGAACTCACAATGATCCTCCTGCCTCAGCCTCCCGAGTGCTGTCCATTTTCTTTCTTCTTTATTATCTTGATTTATTTCCAGAATGAACTCTGTGTCCATCTTAGGTGTGACTATTTTGGCTTGTGCTGCCTCATGCCATTGGACTGTGGAGTTATAATGATCTTGAGCACTCTGCCTTTCAAACCGAAGGCTGGTTTTTGGTTTTCATTTTTCTTTTTTTGGTAGTGTTGGCAATAAGCCCCAGACTCAATTTATTGGCACAGAAATAAAGAATAAAGCACTCAGACGCCAAGAAATCTCAACAAGGCAAGCTTACTTCTGCAGAAGGGTGTGCCACAGCCTAGGGTGAGGTCGCAGGCGCACAGAGAGGGAGCAGCAGCCTCCCTTTATACCCTACGGGTGAGAAGCAGCTGACCTTTCTACAGGTTGGGCTGGAGGTTCACAGTCTGTCCCCACTGGCTAGTCCAGGTGGCACGGGTGGGGTCCCTGAAGGCTTGACAGAAGGTTGCTAAAGGGGGTTAGGACCACAGCGAGCTGAATGTCCTGGGCAAGTTGTTCCCGTGTCCAAGCCTAAATTCCTTGTAACTAACAACTGCAACCCTAGTGCGTGTGATGGAGGAGGGCAGCCGAGGGAGAAATGAAGTTTAAGACGAAGGTGCTCCTGATGATATCCCTGCAGTCATACCTAGGGTGCTGTACCTCTGAGGTACATCTTGGCTGTTTTAAATTTTTTTTTTAGGCTGGCCATGGTGGCGCACACCTGTAATCCCAGCACTCGAGAGGCTGAGGCAGGGGGATCAGTGCGAGTTCGAGACCAGCCTAGGCTACAAAGTGAGCTCAAGGCCAGCCTGAACTGCATGACAAGACCGTCTCAAAAAGACAAAAAAAAAAAAAAAAAAAAAAAAAAGAAAACAACAAATTTCTTTTAAATTTCAAAACACTGTCTCACTGAATTGATCAGGTTGGACTCAAACTTGTGGTCCTCCTACCTTGGCCTTCTGAGTAGCTGGGATTACAGGCATGTGCCACCGTGCCCAGCAGAAGAACATGTTTTTGAAAAGCTCTGGTAGATTGAATCCACAAGCTTTTAGTATGATATGGTTACAATACTTCAAAATCAAAATGTTGCTTGTTTTTTCATTTTCTTTTTTTTTTGGTTTTTGGTTTTTTTCTGGTACTAGAAATCGAACTCATGACCTCGCGCTTGCCAGGCAAGCGCTGTGCCGCTGAACTAAATCCCCAGCCCCTGTTTTCTCATTTTCTAGAAGAAAATTAAATTTGAGACTGGGAAAAAGAATTTTTAAAAGGATCAAGATATGTATATGTACCAATACCTTACAATGAATATATTATCTATCACAAACATATACTAATAAAAATTTTATTTTATTTTTATGTATTTACTTTTTGGTACTGGGAATCGAACTCGGGACCTTGCGCTTGCCAGGCAGGTGCTTGTGCTACTGAGCTATACCCCAGGCCCAAGAAAATTTTAAAGAGTACTAGGAGAGACAAATTTACCCATAGAGAATTGTAATGTTTGTGCCCCGACACTTTGCAAGGCTGGAAGTTCAAACCTGGGTCTTGTACAGAGCTACATCCCCAGCCTTAGTTACATCATTTTTTGACAAGTTCAGAGCCAACAAAAACCGTAACAATCTTTTAACCTAACATAAAATCAGTACATCTAGGCTAGTGTTTTTTACTAGTTTAATTTTCTTATTGAAATTATTTTCCCTCATTTTTGTTAGAAATTTCAAAACGCTTTAGATGTTTTTCTGCCTTTGCATACTTTATGCTGATCATAAAGGGATTGAGACTCTTGATTGTTCATCCCTTGGGACCCAGATTAACAGTAATTCAGTGTGAACAGGTGTGCGGGCAGTGCAGCTGGATTTTGTGGATCCCAGAGCACCGTCATAGAAATTGGTCAAAACAATTCCCACTGTTGGTTTATTTTTTCATAATACGCTTGTATTTATTGAAAGGAGGATTTAATAGAAAATACTACATACGTGAAGGTTCATATAAACAGAGGTGTTGCTGTAGGTCAGTGACACAAATGTTGGCATAAACTACATTTTTAGAAAAATGATGATCAGGTTAACAGTTTCTGAATATCCGGTCAGGCATGCTGTGAATTCAGACTTTCGATGATGGGTGATCTCTTCTCTCCTGCTTGCTCTGGAAACCAGTACACGGAAGGCGAGGCTAAGAAGATGGGCGTCGTTGGCTGGGTGAAGAACACCAGCAAAGGCACTGTGACAGGACAAGTGCAGGGCCCCGAGGAGAAGGTCGATTCCATGTGAGTAGTCAGCCTAATGATGTGCGCACAGAGTTTCTGAAGCTATGCTAATGTTTCATTGGACAATAAGAATGTACTCCTGGGCCAATTTTAGTCTATAGATCATAACCAAGCGCATAGTTTTAAGCAGGCTAGTGAAGAAAATCACAGGGGTGGAGCATCACGTATGTGTAGGAATGGATTTCTCCCTTGGGTATTTCTTGTCTGTCCAACTTGGGAGGCTGTTGAGGACCCAAGTATTTCTCATTTGAAGTGTTAGGACAGAAGCATAGTGTCTTAGGATGTTTCTTGAAGTTCTTAAAGTGAACTTCAGGGCAAAAGATTTCCTTCTCCTCTCCCTCCTGCTCTTTCTCCTGCTCTTCCTCCTGCTCTTCCTCCTGCTCCTGCTCCTCCTCCTCCTCCTCCTTCTCTCCTCCTGCCTCAGTCTCCAGAGTGCTGGGATTATAGGCGTGCGCCACCATGCCCAGCTGCCATATCTTTTTTTTTTTGAGACAAGGCCTCACTTTGTAGCTCAGGCTGGCCTTGAACTCACTGAGTAGTTCAGGATGACCTCAAACTCATGGTGATCCTCCTGCCTCAGCCTCCCGAGTGCTGGGGTTACAGGCATGTTCCACCAGCCACCACACTTGGCTTTAAGTACCTTATTTTTTTGATTGTAATTTTATTTTTACTGTCAGTGAAGGTATATTTAGTAAGCTGTATGGTTGTCATAATGAGTCCTTTGCAGTCCTCAGTAACACAATGTTGAGTAATATGCAGAATGGTGCTCTGTATATAGATGTTATTTTTTTTCAGCTTTGTACTTTCTGCTATTCTCTCTAGTCTTTTGCTTTAATAAAAATAGCTGAACTTGATTGCTCTTTACAACATACTGGGAAATATACTAAGCACTTTACATGAATTAGGTCGTTTAATCTTTACAGCAGATCCTGTGAGGTAGGTACTAAATAATTTCCAACTTATTTTATTTTATTGTTTATAGATTATCTTTGTTTTAATTGCTTAATATTTTCAAGTTTCAAGCAATACCTTTTCCTTATTACTATTAGTGTAGTAAGAGAAGTGATACAGTGCTGAGAGTTACGAAGGCAAAGTTAGTAATCTGCCTCTTTTCATTTCCTTCCCTTTATGTAATTTGTAATAATGGGTTTGGACAACGGCTTTCTCTTTTACTTAAAAATATACTTAAGTGTACATTTATAATTGAGGTTTTGATGTTGTGACCCAAATGGAATACTTTATGCATATTCTTCTATAACTTGTATTTCATTTTATGGATATTCCAACAATTAGTAAATATACATTACTAAATTCTTATTTTTTTCTAATTTACTATTCTTACATTTAAGTGTAAAAGCACATCCCACCTTGATAAGTAGAAATTCAGTTTTATAACAGTTGGGTCATCAGTTAATGGAAAGCAGTGTCTTTCAGTGGGAGTGAAGTGCACAAACGGTTGTGAGACTTTCCCTGTACGGAACTGATGGTTCAGCGGGTGAGAAAGTGCCGAAAGACTGTGAAGTAGTCGAGCGCGGTGCTCCTCGGAAGACGGAAGCTCTTGCCAGTCACAGCGTATTCATCACTGTCCTTACGACAGGGCTTTGATGCGTTTACTTACGTAAATGGAGTCACGTGTTCTCCTCTTTTCTCTTCAACCCCTGTGTTGTTCACACCCCTCCCTGCTTGGCAGGTAGTGTGGTACAGCAAGCTGGCAGCTGGGTGCCCTTCCACGAGGGTCTTCGCAGCCCCCCACCCTCCGCCCGGCCACACTTAGGCACACACTGTCCTTCTGTGGGTTTTGATGGAGGCATATGGTTAGCTTGAATTCATTCTATTTAATGGCTGCTTAATATTGCACAGTATGGGAGTATTATTATTTATTACCTTATTACTAGGAACTCATTTTTGTTTGTTTCTTATTTTTCACATTGCAAGCGGTGCTGCAGTAAACATTTTATTGGTGGTTTTATTTTTATGGGATCGATCCCCAGGAGTATGATTTGTTGGTTGAAGTGCCTGTGTGTTTTTAGTGTAAAAACATTTATTAAATTGCCTTCCAAAACAGCTGTGAACAATTTACATTTTCCCTCCTTGTCCTGCTGGCAATTGATTTTACTGCACTGTAGTTTTTCTTCTGTTTGATTGGCTGTTCTTGGGTATTTACTGCTTCACTGTAATGTGTATTTCTCTAATTCTCAGTGTACTAGAGCGTGTTCGCTGCGGTAGCTCTGTGGATTTGTCCTCGTGGTGCCACACCCTTCCCACATGTTGTCAATGCCCTGGTAATGACTGGCCAGCCACTGCCTGTTCTTTCTCTTGAAAATGCTTCTCCACGTCTAGCATTAGCCTGTTAGTGTTTATGATAGCTTTCACAATGTAAATAGCTTCTAATTTTTATCAACTTGAATACTTCTACCTTTGCTTTCTGGCTCAGAAACATTGTTAGCTGTTTGTGTCTTAGGCTTTTTTCTTTTTCTTTTTCTTTTTGTGGTACCAGGAATCGAACTCATGACCTCAGGCTTGCCAGGCAAGCGCTTATGCTGCTGAGCTATATCCCCAGCCCCTCTTAGGTTTTTTCCAACTTTTGGTGGTTTATTTATTACATTTAATCATTTATTCCATCTAAAATTTGTTTTTTAATATGAGATAAGGAGCTGTTTTCTGCCGGATGGATAGCCAGTTGGGCCAGCACCATTTATTAAATAACCACTCTTTTCCCCATTAAAATTAAACAGATTTTTGTCGTGTTTGAAAATTTCATGTAAACTGGATTTTATTTCTGGGTTCTGTTCTACACCACGATCAGCCGATCTATTCTGACACCCACTGTCCATATAGACTTAATTACAGTGTCTTTAGAGTGTATTTCCTCTTACTCTTTTTTAGGATCTGCTTTCTTAGGCCTTTTTTTCTCTAATGCTTAAGATACCTCCATGCATTTAACAGGAATTCCATTATATTTATTTTATGGAGTTACTTTTTATTATTGATGTGTATATGATTACAAATAGTTGCTTCATATATACAAATTAGATCACACTTACTAATTGATTTTACATTGTATCATTCATACTTTCTGCATTCTTTTTTCACTTTTTGTAATTGGCTGCACAGATCAATGTATTTCATTTTGGCAGAGTCATACATTTACATAGTATACTTTAATTATTTTCGTCCCCGTCTGTCCCCTGTCCTACCCTACCCGCTGGCTTTACACTTCTGGGGGTGTTAGTGTGTGAAATAGACTTTGCCCGTATCCGTCTCCGTCATTGCCTGTGCTTATGCCCTCTCTCCTTTTTTGTCGCCCTTTGTAGATCCCACATGTTAGGGAGAGCACGCGGTGTTTGTCTGTCTGAGTCTGGCTTATTTTGCCTAACACGATGGTCTCTGGATTCACCCATTTTCTTGCAAGTGACAGAAATTTCCTCTTCCTTGAGGCTGAGTCATACTCCACTGGTGTATAATGCAGCATTTTCTTTATCCATTCATTTGTTGATGGGCATCTGGGCTGGTTTCCTATCTTGGCTCTTGTGAATTGCACTACAGTAAATTTGGATATGTGGGTATCCCTATGGTATGCTGGCTTTACTTGCTTCAGGTACCAAGGAGTGGTATAACTGGGTCAAATGGTAGCTCTGTTTTTAGGGGTTTTTTTGGGGAAACTCTGTACTGATTTCCATAGTGGCTGTTCTTACTTACATTCCCACCAGTGGTGTATAGAAGGATTCCTCCCTGCCCCAATCCCTGCATCCTCACTAGCATGTATTGCTTTCTGTAATCTTGATAATGGCTGCTTCGACTGGGGTAAGATGCAATCTCAAAGTAGTTTTGATTTGCATTTCCCTAATGGCTAAAGATGTTGAATATGTTTTCACATACTTATTGGCTATGTATAGTTCTTCTTTGGGAAATGTCTAATTAATTCACTTACCCACTTATTGATTTGGCTATTTGACTTCTTTATATATTCTACATATTAATCCTATGTTAGAAGAGTTGCTGTTAAAGATTTTCTCTCATTTTTAAGCCTGTCTCTCACTTCGTTAGCTGTTTCCCTTGCTGCGCAGAAACTTTTAAATTGGGTGTACTCCTATTTGCTCATTCTTGCTTTAATTTCCTGTGCTGTTGGACACTTACTCAGGAAGTCTTTGCTTGTGCCCATGGCTTCCAGTATTTTTCATATGTTTTCTTTCAGCACTTTCAAAGCTTCAGGTCTTATGCTTAGATCTTTGATCCATTTGAAATTGATTTTTTTATAGGGTGAAAGATAGGAATCTAGTTTCCACCTTCTACAAGCACATATCTAGTTTTCTCAGCACCATTTGTTAAAGAGGCTGTCTTTTCTCCAGCGTGTAATTTTGGCTTCTTTGCCCAGAATCAGATGGTTGATGCTGTGTGGATTTTTTCTGTGTCCTCTATGCTGTTCCGTTGGCCTACGTATGTGTTTTGGGTCCAGTGCCATGACGTTTTCGTTACTGTGGCTCTGTAGTACAGTTTGAAATCCAGGGTTGTGATGCTCTGTCTTGGTTTCTTTTCTCTTGTTGCTGAGACAAAATACCCGACACCCAGAATTAAGGGAGGAAAGGTGTATTTAGCTTGTAGTTTGTGGAGGTTTCAGTCCATAGTTAGGGCAGGGTGGCACATGGCAGAGGGCAACAGTTCAAGGTGCCACAAGACAGTGAAAGCAACAAGAACAAAGAAAAGGGGAGCAAACCTCCTTTCCTCCCTTATACTGTAAGCAGGCTCTCCAACCTGGGGGGTCCTTTATACCCACACCATCTCCCACCCTCCTCTTGCACAGGCTCAGGATGTGTGCAGAGTGAGGACCCTGGCTCCCTGCCGAGTTGCTTAGTTAAACTTCTAAACTTCTCAGGTTGACGCAGTGAGCAGTATGCTAGGGCAAGGGCGTGTCCTTGGGGTGTAGAACTGCTGAGTCACTTAGTGAAGCTCTAGACTTCAGGTTGACACAAAGTGTCGACCATTATACCCCTGGTCTTGCTCTTTGGATTTAGGATTTGTCTTGGTGACTTTCCTCTGTTGCTGGGACACAATACCTGATGCCAAAATTAAGGAAGGAAAGGTTTATTTTGCTTATAGTGTATGGAGGTTTCAGCCCATACTTGGCTGGTTACAAGGCAGAGGGGCACATGGCACAGGGCTACATACAGTTCATGGCGGCAGAACACAGCAAAAGCAACAAGCACAGAAGGGAGGAATGGCGGCAAGCAGCCTCTTCCTCTCCCTTACATATGCAAACTCTCCGCCCCAGGGCAGGTGTAACTCTCACACCCATAATCAATCAAACTCTGAAAGCCCGCCCCATGATTGCATGAGGCTTTGGGGGGACACACAGATGCAAACCATAACAGGATTGAATCAGCTGTCCTACATCTTTAGTGTTTTCGTAAGAATGTCGGAACTTGTTCTGTGAAGAATGTCTCTGGTACTTGATGGAGGTGGCGTTGGCTCTGTAGATCTCTTTGGTACTGTGGTCACGTGACAGTATTAATTTTGCAGTCCATGAACATGACAGGTCTTTCCGTCTTCTAGTTTCTTCTTTAATTTCTTCGTTCAGGCTCTGAAATTCTTACTGTAAAGGTCTTTTGCCTCTTTAGCTAAATTGGTCCCTAAGAATTTTATTTTTTGGAACCATTGTGAATGGAATTGTTTTCCTGATTCCTTGCTCAGCTAGTCCCCTATCGGTGTACAGTAAAGCTACTGACTTTTAATGTTTATTTTGTATCTTGCTCTGTTGTGACTTTATTTGCCTGTCCCAAAAGTCTTTTGTTAGAGTCCTTAGGGTCTTCTAAGTATATACCTGTATTATCTAAAGGCAAGGATAATTTGACTTCTTTGTTCCGTTTGTATGCTTTTTGGTTTTTGTTGCCTAATTGCTCTAGCTGTATTTTATTTATTTTGAAATGAATTTCCCTCATTGTCTCACAGATATGTTTTTAAAATAAAATTTATTTTTAGTAGGGTTTTAAATTTCTGGAAAAGTTTTAAAGATAACACAGAGGGCTGGGGTATAGCTCAGTAGTAGAGTACTTGCCTAGCATGCACAAGGCCCTGAGTTCAATCCCCAGTATCACCATGAAAAGAACAAAAACAAAGATAATATAGAAAATTTCAGTATATTCTTCACCTAGTTTTACTACTATTAATATGATACATATGTTGTAGTTAAGGGACCAATAATGATACATTTTTATTAACTAAAATTCATACTTTATATTTTTCTCATTTTTTACCTAATTTCCTTTTTAAAAGTCCTGATTTTGTTTTTATGATCTCAAGGGAATTGACATTTTAATGATACATCTTCCCCCATAAGAATATAGATGTCTTTCCATTCATTTAATTTCAAAATTTATTCTTAAATATGATTTTATGATTTTCTTCACATAAATTTTGTATTTTTCTTACTAAATTTGCTCCTTGTATTTCACTGATACTTTCATTATGCTGCATGGGATATTTTTCTCATTTCTGTTTCTAGCTCTTTATGCTTCATATATGAAAAACCTAATGACTTTTGTGTATGTATCTTATATCACAGTGTTTACCTTATCAAATATTATTAATTCTACCAGTTTCTTGTTGTTGATTTTTTGAGACAGAGTCTTGCTATGCAGTTCAGGCTGGCTTTAAACTCACTATATAGCCCAGGATGACCTAGCAGTCCTCCTGCCTCAGCCTCCCTAGCACTAGGATTACAGGCATGTGCCACCATGCCCAGCTTTACTAGATTTTTTTAAATTATGGTTTACTGGAGTTTCTAAATATACAGTTACACATTTAGCAAAATAATGTATCTATTCTCCTGTGTTTATTTAATTTGTAACCCTGCCAAAATGATGTTGAGTAATGATAGCAATAATGGCCATCCTGTTTGGTTTATGATTTTATTTGAAATAATTTTGTTTCACCAAGTAGAAAAATTTTTGCTTTTTTTTTTGTACCAGGAATTGAATTCAGGACTTAATGCTTGCCAGGCAGGTGCTGTGCCACTCTTACATTAGTGAGATTAAGGTCTGATTAGTTCCAGTGTATTTTTTTTTTTGGAATTATTACTGAGTGTTGCTTAGCAATATTTTGTTTAGAAATTTTATGTCTATATTTATAAATGAGATTATGGTTTTCTTATTTTTCTTTTTGCTAGTCTGAAGCTTTTATGTTAAAGTTTTGAATTCATAAAATGTATTAGGAGGTTCTCCATCTTTTCTTCTTTCTGTCAGAATTCAAATGACACTAAAAGTTTTTTCTCAGGTTAGCTGACACAAACTATGAAATCTCCTGTTCTGTCTCAATGTAGATCTTTGACCTTTATAATCTAGTCTGTGGTTATTGGTATATTTTAGTTTTCCACTTGTTCTTGGGTTCCTTTATATTTTGCTATGAAATTACTCAGTTTTTGTAGGTTTTTGAATTTGTTTCTGTATATTTTATAATATTTTAATTTAATTTTTGCAGTGCTGGGGATTGAATGCAGGGCCTCATTCATATTAGACAAGTAGTGTACCACTGAGCTACGTCTCTAGCTCCTTTCTTGATCATTTTAAGGGGGCTTTTTGTAAACAGCATATAACAAATTCAGTGCTTTGTATAATACAATTTGAAAGTGTCTCTCTTTAGTGGCAGAATTCAGTCTTATCATATTTAGTACAAGAACAGTTTATATGCTAACTTGATTTCTTTACATTTATTGTAGCGGTGGTATATAAGTGATTAATTTTTTCTGAATTTACTATTTAAAATTCAATAAAATATTTATTTTATTAATAAATATTTAGTTTATTGAATAATATTTTTATTGAATTCATTGCATTCATTACTTTTTATTTTATTTTTTTTGCAGTGCTGTGGTTTGAACCCAAGGCTTTATGCATGCTAGGCAAGTGTTCTGCCGACTGAGTTATATCCCCAGTACCTTTAAAAATATTTTTTATTTTGAGGCATGATCTAACTAAATTACCTAGTCTGACCTCAAACCAGTGATCTTCTGCCTCAGCCTCCTGAGCAGCTGGGATTATAGGGATGCACCATCACTCTTGGAACTACTGTTACTTTTTGTTTTAGTCATCAAAACATTTATGAGTTCTTTAAAGTTTTATAGTGAACTATAACACACATCTGATATAATTGTGCAGGTTAATGAAATTTCACAGGTTAATGAATTATAATAAAGCAGATTATGTCTTGCCATCTGGTAGGCAAGTTATTTCAACTTATTCTTCTAGATTGTCTTGAGTGTTCTAATACCTTTGCATTACCATGAAAGTTTTAGCTCAAGTCACCAAGTTCCAAAAAACAACCTGTTAGAATTTTGCTGAAATTGCGCTGAATGTATAGATAAATTTGTGAAGAATTTATCCCCTAAATGTAATAAATCTCTCATTTATTTGTTCTTGGTTTCTTTAAATGGTATATTATGATTATCTGCATAAATGTCTTACATATTCCCCCCACCAGATATTTGATGGCTTTAGTGTGTTAAAAATACTAGTTAAATACTTTATTTTGCTAATTGGTAATGTATAGAAATCCAATTGAATTTTACGTATTGCCATATTTGCAACAACTTTGCTAAACTTACCTGTTGATGCTAATTATATATTGATTTTTTTTAGTTTTCTATGTACATGATCCTCTATATACAGCATTGTCTGAGAATAGTGAGTACTTTATTTCTCCCATTTCCAGTAATTTTATTTTTTATTTCTTTTTCCTGCCATACTAAATTGATTGGATTTTCAAGTACAATACTGAATAAAAATGCTATTAATAATAGGCATCTGTGTCTTGGTCTTGATTTCAGACTTTCAACATTAATGTCAGAAACTAAAATACTATATAATATACTACATTATTAAATAGTATATACTATTTACAATTAAATAACATTTTTACTGTAACTACCTACTTCACAGAGGCACGACTGTAGTGGTGAACCCTGGATCTAGGCTGCACAAGAAGAGGAATAAGCTAAGAAGTAATCGATGGGAGGTGTGAAGCTCTTTCACTGGGCTTTGAATCTAATCGCAGCAACTTTGGGAAGCACTGTTTTGTTGTGCAGCAGCGTCAGGGAAGGGATGGAGGAGTTGTGAACTATTCCCAGTATTTCCCTTCCCACTGCGTGGAGATCCAGTAGATGAGTTCTTTCGCTGATTTTTCTCCTTTCCTATGTGCAGTAGTTCTGTGATTGGACTTCATCTGTGCATTGCTAAATGGAGCTTCTTCCGGCCGTCTGAAGTTACTGAATGCTGAACATTTTGCTACTGTCATACTTTCCATTTTACAGTTTTGTTATTAAGGGATTTTTAGCATACAAATGAATTGAGAGAACAGGATAGTGAAATCCATGTGCCAGTTACCCAGTTTCAGTACAGGTAGCTTTCTGACATGCTTGTTTCATATATTCCTTCAGTTTTTCTTTTTGTTATTGTTAGAATATTTAAAGTAAACTTTCACCATCATATTATTCGGGTATAAATTCAGCGACTCATAGGAATCTGTCAATATTTGACAAAATTTTAACCTACAAAACAACAATCTTACATTGATTGATCTAATATTTTACTGTGTTTCTCCAACAGAAACTCTGTGTATCTGTCAGTACATGTGCCAAATCCCACAGTAGATTTAGCTTCAACTGTCAAAGTGCATTACCTAACCTGTCAGTCACATCTGCCCTAAAGGCCAGCCGTTCAGTCTGGGTCTAGGTCTGCTGCACCAACTCTCACTGTGGAGCATCTCTTTGCCCTTTTCCTGTGGAGCAGGCTCCTATTTTCTTAATCATGTGTTTCACCTTTCTTTGTTTATTCTCTTGTTTTGCAGAAAGATAAGGGAAAGGAATTCTTTGAAAGAAAGGTACATTAGGCACAAAAAGTTTGCATCATTGCATGCCTTCACTTGTCCTCATGCTTGACTAGTTTTTTGGGTTCTGAAATTCTATGGCAAAGGTAGCCTCCTGCTTACAACTCTGAAGGTGTAGTTCCATAAGATGCTTGATGTCATTTGGATGCAAATGACTGGGAATTGCAACACTCATTCATGGCAGAAAGCTGTGATATGCTCAGTTTATCCCTCTTTTTCTACATTTTCTCTGCCTTTGTGCATGCTTTAATTTCACTATAAATGCTGGACTCTCAGAGGAAGAGAATGTTTTTCCTTACATATGCATATATATACATTTATTTGGCTTATAAAACTTGCACATATTTTTGGAGTACAGTGTGACATTTCAGTATATGTATATAATGTATAATAAAGTCAGTGTAATTGCTAGATTCATGATACAAACATCTGTCATTTCTCTGTGAGAACATTAAAAATCCTTTCTATTAGCTATTTTGAGGTGTACAGTTAGTTGCTGACAACAGCAGTGATCCCGTGCTATAAATACTAGAAGTTCCTCCTCCTCCCCAGAGGTACACAGGAACCATCCTCTCTCCAGTCCTACCCTTCACTCTCCTCCTGGGCTCTGGCCACTGTTCTGTTCTCTACTTTTATAGGGTCAACTTTATAGCTTCTGTGTATAAATGAGGTCATGTCGCTCTGTATTTGACTTATTTCATTTAGCATAATTTCCTCTAGATTCATTCATATTGCTGTAAATGACAGGATGCCAGCTTTTATTGATGAGCAGAATACCATGGTCTGTATGTGCCGTGTTTCCTTTATCCCTTCACCGATTGGCGGGCACGTGGTGGTTCTCACTTGTTGGCTGTTGTGAAGCGTCTGCAGTGAGCAGGGGAATGTAGATGCCTCTGCAGCTTATAGATCTTCGTTTTCTTTGGATATTGCTCATGGTAAGATTGCTGGATCTTATGGCCATTGTGAGTTTAGTCTTTTTTTTTTTTTTTTTTTTTTTTTTTTTGATACCGGGTATTGAAATCAGAACCTTGCACTTTCCAGGCAGGTGCTTGTGCCACTGAGCTATATCCCCGGCCCAAGTTCAGTCTTTTGAGGAACCTCTCTACTGTTTTCCATAATGTCTATCCTAATTTACATTCCTACTGACAGTGTAGGGGATGGGAGTTTCCTTTCTTGAGAAAACGGGTTTTCTTTGACAATCTTTTCCCCTTTCCTCTTGGTTCTCCTCTTTGGAATTCCAATGTGCACCTAATCTAATTTTCAACTTTTGTACCTAGTTTTTAAACGTTAGCATATGGGAAATTGCCTCGATCTGTTTTTCTTGTTTTCGGCCTTTTGTTATTTTTGTTTGCTATTGCTACTTTGCATTAACTCTTTCTATTCCATAGGATCTCATTCTTTTTAAAAATCTCTGAGGATATTACATGTGTTTTTCTTTTTGAATGTTTCTTCTGTTTTTGCATTATTTCTACTTCCTCTAAGTTTCTTTTCTTTTCCCGCTCCTCTCCTTTCCTTTTTCTTTTTGCTTGTTTTGCTTTTCTTTGTCATTTTGCATATTTTCAATAACTCGGTCACAAGTGAAAACAGCCAACCGGGAATAAGAAAGCCTATAAGGAAAATTTCCAGGGAATAATTGTAGACTTTGACCTCGAGGAATGGTGGGGAGCTGGCCTTTGTGTTAAGGAACCTACAAACACAAGAGCTATAGGTCTGTCCTCTGCAGTACCTGGTGCCTCCACATCCTGCGTCTTCCGTGGTGTGAGCTGACTTGCTTCTCACGGTTTTTAAAAGCGCTTGTCTGGACCATCCTTTGTTTGGCTGTGAAGCAATTGCTTCTCCTTCTGCTGTTGTGCTAAATATTTGTTGGAATCTCTTGTTAAGATTATAGTTTTCTATCAGCTAAGAATATTTGCACCTGAAAGTTAATAGAAAACTGGACTTAAAATGGACAAAACAAGTAAGAGTTCCTTTTCCTCAGTATCAAGAAATCTGGACGTTCGTGGCCTTTTCAGTAGCTCACTGATGTCAGCCCCAACACTGCTGTGATTGTCTTGGCCCTGTCCTTACTGTCAAAAAGGGAAACATGTCGCTGTGCAAGATGCCCACAGTTAAGATACGGAAAAGGCGGGAGAGCGTGAGGACGTTGTTCCTTTCCGTGGCCCACCCAAAGAGGCACTGGCTGGTGTCGGGTCTCCTACAGGGCCACACGATTACTCCTTGCTGTGCTAGCAGAGATCGGAAATGAGTGCGGCACATTCATGGCCTGAGCAAAGTTGATGTTTCCTTGGCCAGGAAGAAGGGGAGAGGAATGAGTAGTTAGTGTCCAGTGAACAGTATCTGTTACATTCTCATATTTTGAAACTTTTGTTTTCATGGGGTTTCGAATAAAGGAAGGTAAACATGCATGTGTAATTGAACTAAGAAAATTAAGTGAGAAAATCTCTGTAAAGCGCTTAGGACAGTACCTGGCACTAATTAAGTGATCCGTAAAGACTCATTGCCCCTATATGGCCCGTGGTGCTCTGCATTGTACATGGTTCGTGGCGTTGGACTGGCTGGGTGCAAGTGCCACCAGGCCCCTTACTACATGGCTTGTCCTTGTGGAGAAATTGTGCTGTAGAAATATGTGGCTAGTGTTTGAAGCCATGTACATGAATGGGATTATCCAGGCAGAGCTTGTACAATGACAAGCGGGACGAAGACAATGGAGAATGTTAATTAAGTTTAACCAGCGTTATTACAAGCAAACATATCCAGGCTTATTTCTGGTGCAATATGCAGTTTAAGGTATACAATTATTAAGAAAATTGATCCACAGTAAGAGATGTTACAGAAATCGGTGGTAAGGGCAGCCTAAATGTGGCCTATTTTTAGTTATATACATATTATCTTGTCTTCTGGGTTTTTCTTTAAAAAGAAAAAAATTTTAAACAAATGGTATGACAAAGTATAGAAATTTGAGTTAAAGTATCTTTAAGAACACGAATTTGGCTTCTTCCCAAGTTAGGGAAATATGGAACACAATAGACACTATCACCTAGAGACGGCCTGGGTGTGGTCGGTTCCAGCAGCCCTACTCTGCTGATAAGCCAGAGGCATCGGCATCCAAGGACACACTGCAGATGCATGTGTGTTTGTGTGTACATGTGTGTGTTTTCTTTCCCTTCTGTGTTTTATTTTCTCAGCAGGAATGACTGATGGCTTTCTTTAGCAAATTGCACTGTACAATTCCAATTGTAGAGATGAGTCTTGCCAACATTTTTTGATTCAGAGGAATCATTTTGAATCTTGACTTATTAAACCTACTTTCTTGGGAAACATTTTCTTTTTCTTAATAATCACTTTAAATTAATGTACAATTATGGTATTGGGCATAAGCCTTTCACTAAATACTCACAAAATATATTTATCTTAAAGAGTGTGATAATTTTGAAAAACAAAAAATTTGTATTTTGAGATGATGAACCAAATTCTAAAATTAAAGTTACATCTTGACTCCTACATATTTATAGAGCCATATGTCATATATCTGTCTCCTGTCCTCAAAGGATTGATAGGAATTGGAATATGTATATAAGAAGATAAATGGTTCCGTAGTCTGGAAAACTTCATAATAAAAGGAATGCTTGAAAGCATGGGGGATATTTAGCTGGAGAAAAGCTATTTAAGGGAATCATGATAATTTACTTCAAGTATTTAAAAGGCTGGCACATGAAAAAGGACAGGGGTTCTCTGTTGTTCCAGAAGGCAATAATTTTGGTTGCAGTAGTGGGTGTATTTGCTCATTTCAGCTCACCCTGAAAAAGATTTCCTATAAAGTCATCTAGTGTTCTAATGGTGGAATTTTATCAATAACTAAGAGTAATCTAGATCAGAGATTAGCAGTTTACAGCCTGTTGGCCAGATCTGGCATACTGCTCATTTTATAAGTAAAGTTCTGCTGAAGAACAGCCACACCCATTATTTACATTTTATGGGGTAGTTGCTTTTATGATTTAAGGCCAGGGCTTTGTTGTTGCAGCACAGCCTGGATGACCACAAAACCTAAAATATTTACTATCTGGCCCTTTACAGAAAGAGTTTGTTGGCCTCTGTGTAGCTATCTAGAAAATCAAGGGTGTTGTGAAAGATTTAACTCATTGGAAAGTATGTGTATTAGTCACCTTTCTGTTGCTGTGACAAAATGCCTAAGAAAAATAACTTAAAGTTGGAAAGGTTTATTTTGGTTCCTGGTTTTAGAAATTCAGTCCATTGTCACTGGCTCCATCACTCTGAGCCTCTGGTGAGGCAGAACGTTGTGGTGGAGAGGGCATGGCAGAGCAAAGCTTTCACCTTGTGGCAGTCGGGAAACAGGGAAAGAGAGGAAAGAAGTGTCCAGAGACACGATGTATGTTTCAGAGGCATGCCCCTCACGGGGGAGTGACCTCCTCCCTCCGGCTGGACCGTCCCTTAACAGCCATTCAGCTGGGAGCTCCTCAGTAGATTAATCCATTCCCACCCTCGTGATCTACTCACCCTTCTAGACCCCACCCCTGAACACTGCTGCACTGAGGATCAGTCCTTCAACACATGCGATTGGGAGAAACATTTCAGACCCTTACCCCTGACAGTGTATGTCTGTCCAGCTTTGATTCTGTTCTGTAGAGTTGACACTATGGATGTACTTGAAGTGTTCCTAGTTTGAGAGTTAAAGTAGGTCTGTTCACCGGTGGAGTTGTGTTTACCACTTCAACAGACATGTGGCATTTGTATAAAATGGGAAATTTGAACAGCATTTTGCTTTAACTGATGACATTGTTTTGAATTTCTAGCTCTTACAGTAGTAGATTGGAACGAAGCAATAGATTTTGTGAACAATGAGGTGATGTCATATTCAATGTTACTTGATATTTTTAAAATAACTTTTTCTGGCAGGCCATTAGTAGTATAAATTTCTATGTAACTAGAGTTGTTGCTAGTCCTTCCTTTTTCATCTGAGAATCTTAAAGCCATTTGCTGACAAAATAGCTGTTTGCTAATTTATACCTTATTCATTAAGGTCTTTTTCAGGTACATAGTTGAAGTTGTTAGAAAGGGTTCCACTGGATGCTGTATAGAAATATGGAAGATGAGGACATTTTTAAGGGAACAGAAATTAATTGAGCTGTAATTTTGGGAAAGATTTTTATGTAATATAATATATATATATAATTTAATGGAAATGGAAAATATCTAGTAGAATTGGAGTACCTTGTATTATACTTCACATACTAAATCATTTATTTTTCTGTGAATATAGTAAATCCATATTAACATGACTTAAATGCATGAGTTTTACTTTACAGTTCACCTTTTTATGTATGCATTTTATTAAAATAACATTTAATAAAAATGCATAACAAAGCACTAATTACTGTGTGTGTGTTGCTGGGCATTGAACTCAGGACCTGAGTCATGCTAGGTGACCACTCTGCCACTGAGCAACACCCCAGCCCTGGCATTAATTAATTAATTAATCATCCAGAGGGTTGGCTTCACTCTTGATGTTGTACATTTCGTTGTTTCAACAAATGTATGATGACATGAGGCCAGCTACATAGCAAGACCCTGTCTCAAGAAAAAATTGTATGCTATAAATAAAATATACTATTATTATTTTTTTAGCTTAATTACAGTGAGCATAAAATATTTTCAAAAAGATACTTCAATTTTCCAAAAATCTGAAACATATGTTAGTTTATCCACTACAAAATAAAGGTGATAATTGCTTTTTTTTAATGTACAAAAGGTTTACATCATTGTTTCCAAAAATTCAAGTGATATAGAATTATATGGAGTAAAAAAATAATATGTCCTTCCTGTTTTGTTAATAGCTTAGAACTGCACATTTACCTTGCATATAAAAATATATATGTGAAGGTAATAAATAATCTTATTAAATACATACACATAGTTACATTTGCCTCTATAATTGATAAATATGGGTTTATGCCACTCATATCTTACAACTTTTTGGTTTGTCTTTTTGAGACAAGGTTTCACTATCTGGCTGGTCTTGAACTCACTTTGTAGCCCAGGCTGGCCTCGAACTCGCAGTGATTTGTCTGCCTCAGCCTCTCCAGTGCTGGAAGTATAGGTGTGTGCCACTATGCCTGGCTGCAATTTAAAAAAATTACAGAGTATTGTATATTGTGAGTGTCCTTTTATGGCAATAAATGTTCTTTTAAACCGCCACAGAGTATAGGTATTCTGCTTTATGGATAAGCTATACTTTATTTGGCCTATTATTGGACATTCAGGGTTTTTGTAGTTTTTGCTATTATGAATCTTGTTAAATGAGCTTACTTGTTATACACATATATCCTTTTCATTTATTCAGAAATTATTAACTTAGTATCTATTATGTGTAGCAGGCACTGCTCCAGGTAGTGAGTTTCAGCAGTGATCCAGAGTTAGATTTCTTGGGTCAGGAGACCTGCAATATTAGATATTTTCAGGCAGTGTTAAGCGCTGTAAGGAAGTCAGGGTGGTGCTCTTCCTTCTCTGCATGGCCCGGGAAGGTCTTTCCATGAAGGTGCGCTCTGAGCTGAGAGCTGTGTGGTGAGGCGGAGGCTGCTGGTGCAGGGCACAGGGAGCGCTCTGGGCAGGGGCACAGCGGAGGCCTGTGTAGCTGGGCAGGCGGTGGGACCATCTGCCTAGGGCGGGCAGTGAGGGGTCTAGGGCACCTAGAAACGACCTGAAAAATGAGCTAGAAGTTTTTCTGCTTTTATTACTGCCATGTGCCAGCACGTCTAACTGGTAAAATACTGTTTTCCTGCTGCCCCATGCACTGACATTTAGTGTGTGTTTCTCCCAGTATTTTTGAAGTATTGGTTCCTGGATATAGGTCGGAGGCAATTTAGATTGAAAGTTGAGGTTCATTAAGTATTAGGAAGTATTTTTTTAAAATGAGTATTGAATAAACTAAGGACTCATGGCTCAGAAAGTTTTGTTCTCCTATGTATTTTTGTAAGTAAAATACTGCATTGACTTAGGTAAGTAAATTAAACCAATTATAAAAAGTTAAACATAAGTTAAACAAAATCAAGAATCAGATAACTAAATATTTGGTTTGATATTCTCCCAGAGTTAAGTTGAAATTCACAAAACCACTCCCAGTTGCATCTTAGGTGTGGTAGGTAGGTTTTTGGTTGTTTTTGTGATACAGAGGATTGAACCTAGAGCCTTCAAACTGAGCGGCCCCCCAGCCCTTCTAGTTTGGGGGCAGGGTCTCACGAGGTCGCCCAGGCCAGACTTGACTTACAGCCCTACCGCAGCCTTCCAAGTGCTGGGATGACACGTGTGCCACCACCTGGTAGCAGGTGGTTTCTGCTTCCTCAGTGAAAATCAGGAAGTTACAGAGCTGAGAGCCTCGTCACAGGTCACGTACTGAGCACAGGGAAGTGAGTTAGAAGAGGCATTTCATTCAGCCACGCGAAGCTGGCACACCAGGGTGGGCAGGACCCAGATGCAGACACGGGCCTCAGAAGCAGCAGACAGCCCCTTTACTGGATTACAATTTTATTTTTAAAGAAGAATGCACCTAGGGCTGGGCTGGTGAGGCTTCACTAGCCACAGTGAAATTGTGTGTAAAGTGCTGGGATCGGATCCAGGACCTTCCGCATGCTAGGCGGGCGCTCCACCGCCGAGCTGTGTTCCTGGTCCCTGGATTGTAACATTTAGGGTGCTTCCTAGGAAGGATCCACACAGGCCGCCCTCTGCTCCCGGCCTCTTCTGCCTCCCTTCTGTCCACCTGTTTTTCAGTCCTGCAGCGCCATGTGTACCCTCCACAACATCTGCGCTCTGGGACGGATGCCGATTCTTGTGTCCTGCCGGCGTGTGTGCTCGCATTCGCGCCATTACAGCCCCTCACTGCGGGCTCCGCTTCGCGTAACACAGCGCTGTGAAAGAATTACTTGCTTAGTCCTCCGTCACCCACCTCCCCACCAGGAGAGTTTCAGCTCTGAGTAACAGAAAACCTGACAAGCAGCTCGCTCCAACAGATAGGAGTTTATTCTGCTTAAACATTTTCTTTCTTTCTTTTTTTTTTTCTTTCCGAGTACCGGGAATCAAACTCACGACCTTGTGCTTGCCAGGCAGGCGCTGTGCCGCTGAGCTAAATCCCCAGCCCCAATTCTGCTTAAACATAAAGGACACTGGGGATCTGTGGCTGCTGGCACTTGTTCAGCTGACTGTGTCTGTGGGAATCTCGTGTCCTTCCCCTGATGGCTCTAACATGAATGCCCTAGAGTGAAGCATCGCACCCTCACTCAAGGCTGGAGGAAGGGATGGCTCTGGATGTGCACCTTCTTATCTGGGAAGCAGACTTTCCCGGAAGCCCTGCAGCGTACACCTAGCTCTGGCACACTTTGTGTACGTGCCGTTTGCCTTCCCTAGCTTGAGTAGCTTCTTCAGCTGCTGGTAAGGAGGGTGTAGGCGGGGAATGGTGTTGGGCTCACTGTTCAACAATACCCACCACGGCTGTCAAGAATGAAAGCAGGAATTGCCCTTTACTTTCTTGAGTTCCCAGCACTTGGCACACAGAATGGTGACAAATATGTCAGAAAGAAAGGTTGGGATAGGACAGTCCAGGAGAAGCGAGTGCCGGTATGCAGACGGTGAGGTGGAAGAGCCCTTTTGTGTGCTTGGCAGCATCTGACTGGCACGCTGGCAGGTGACAGGGACTACAGGAGACGGAGGCTAGCAAGGCGGAGTGGGGTCAGACTGAACAACCTTGCATACCTTGTTCTGTGTCTTTTCTTCTGTCGGCAGTAGGGAGTCATAAAAAAGTTTCAGGCCAGGCAGCAGGACTTTTTGCTTAGGATATTAACGTGTTGGTAGTATGGGCTAAGAACTAGAGAAAGAGAATCAGGAATCAGAGAAGGAATCAGGGAGACTAATTAACCATTGTCAGACTGTGGTTTGATAAAGGAGAAAAAGAATAAATTGAAGAATTTGGCAAATTAATTTTACAGTCATCAAGAACAATGATTCTCTAAGTGTGATTGGTAGTATCAGCATTACCTGGCACTTTGTTAGAAATGCAAATTCCTTGCCAGGTGTGGTGGGGCATGCCTGAAATCCTAGCACTCAGGAGGCTGAGGCAGGAGGATGGTTTCAGGTTTGAGACCAGCCTGGGCTACAAAGTGAGCTCAAGGCCAGCCTGAACGGCATAGCGACACCCTGTCTCAAGAAGACCAAAAAATAAATAAATAAATAAATAAATTATTGGGCTCCACTTGGACCGACTGACTCAGCTTGCTGGGTAGGGGCCGGCAGGCTCTGTTTTCACAGCCCCTCCAGATGCCTCAGAACTTCACAAAAACTTGAGAACCACTGGTCTATGTCGGTAGATGCTTAGCGATGAAAGAGAGCTTCAAGCTAGACGTAATTTGGTGCACCCTGTCTGCATGTTAGAATCACCTGAGAGCTTAGCTTCCCCACCGCACCCAGCAGAATAGTTAATTCAGAGTCTCTAGTGTTGGGACCCAGACGAAACCTATTCCCAGCGCTTGAAAGGTGCCAGTGTCCAGTCAGGTCTGAGAGCCACTCATTTTCCCCTGTTCGTGAAAAGCTAAGGAGTCCACAAGGAGCTGCTGAAGGTCACACAGCAAAGTCAGGTAAGAACCGTCTCCTGAATCAATTATAAGCTGTCTTCTCTGTAATGCTTTAATTACTATCCCAACTTATAGCTTGCCTAAAGATAATCATTCACAGTGACACATATAACTGCCAAGCTTTGAGAAGAAAAACAGGTTCTAGACAGCGTTATAAAAAATATACCTCTTGGGGCTGGGAATACAGCTCAGTGGCACAAGTGCCTGTCTAGCAAGCGCAAGGTCCTGAGTTCGATTCCTCGTACCAGAAAAAAGAAAGAAAAAATATATCTCTCTTTTAAATTGACAGTACTTCATACTTTAGAAGGCTTTCTCTTTCGTAAAGGTGCTATAAAATACGTATTTGGAACATTAAAGGAAAGAATATCACTGAGATATGGCTTCGTAAGTGCTTTATTTGTGTAAGTATTTCTCTTTTTTCAAACTCTAGGTGGAGCTCTTTGGTTTTTATATAGATTGTTTTATTTATAATTTTGAGATTTTTTTTAAAGGTGCTATTTTGGGATTTTAAAAACACTTACAATTTATGAGTGGTCTTTTCTCAGCTCTCCTTTCTACTTGTTTTCAGAACCATGAAAAATGAAGACTTATTTTTGTTTTGTTGATGAACCAAATCTAGGCCTAAAGGGTTCATTTTCAAATCCATCTTAAATTTGTATTGTTCTCTCCTAGTACTTAATGAGCAGGATGTGTCTCCCATGTTGATTGTTTCTGATAGGCTTCAGTGTTTAGCTAGAATGTCTGTAAGATGGCTCTCTCCTTATGAATGACGCCAGCAGAGGAAGTCTCTGTGGATAGCGCAGCTGTTGCTATAGTAATTCCTTCAGCTATTTTTACCCTTGTGTACAAGGGAGTGTTAACAGGAGTGAAATATTTTGCAGCCACTTCCTTTTCGCTCCTCTCTTTACGAGCTCTGTGTTTTCTCTTCTATTGGGAGTACCGCTGGAGCAAAATTTCTAAAATACAAAGCCTATTCTTTTTGGATCCTGTGAGGTAGTGATATGATTCATACAGCAGTATCACTCAGAAATTTTATAAGAAATCAGGATTCTCAGGTCACAGCATCGATGTGCCGCACCAGAGACCCTGGGGCTGGGCTCCAGCAGTCTGTGCCGTGCTACTGGGATAGACGATTTGAGGAGATACAAACTCTGTATCGCAGAACCTGTCTGCTGGACTTCCTTTCATTCAGTCAGCCATGCCCTTTTGCTCTTGTCTAGTGCTGTTCAAAGCATCCAGGGGTTTCTGTTAAAGGGCAGGGTGCTCATTCAGTAGGCTGAGGTGGAGCCTGATGTTTGGCGTTCCCAGTAAGTGCTCAAGAAGTGCGGATTTTGCTTGTGCGTGGATCCTGTTTCGAGGCATGAGGCTACGCTCAGCCGAATAGCACATGGTGCAAATGACACCCCTGTCCGTGTACGAGGGGTAGCTGTGGCTTTGGAGTATATACTTTTGTTTAGGTTATGCGAAGTCAGGGTCCTAACGTTTCCATCATAGTGGGAAGAAGCCGGTTCTGGAATGTAATGCCGCGGTGTCCAGTTCAAAGCAACACACTCTCACTAGACGCTGCCGCGGGTGTTGTTTGCCAGGGTCTGTGTCCGAGACCCTCTCTTACAATGAGAAGTGGGCACACTTGAGGAGCGTTTTTTAAAATTAAGAAACCAGCCCATTCACAGCATTACAAAGTTAGAAAACTCTAAAGTTTGGGGTGTTTTCAAATGAAAGGAATTGGCTCGTGAATGTTTGGAATCATTCTTTGATTTTTCATTATGTATTGAGCACCAGCTATATGAAACATTGTAGACATTATTGTATCTCCCTTTATGACCTCCACCTTACTTCCTGCAATCACGAATATATTTTGAATACTAATAGTTACAAATTCCAAAGATACCCTACACACACACACACACGCATGCACACGCACACGCACACGAGAGCCACCAAAAGCCCTCTAGGACTTGGAAGGAAATTGAATGTGGGGCGGTGCCGGGCGCAGGACGCCCCGTACATGGTGAAGCGGCTGCCTAGGACTGGAGAGAAGTCGGGATTCCAGGAGGGCACTCGGGAACGACCTTTCCGGGAGTCTCCCTATCCCTGACCTCACAAAAAGCCAGTGCGGCCAGGCGTGGTGGCACACACCTGTAATCCCAGCACTCAGGAGGCTGAGGCAGGACGATTGTTGAGAGTTCGAGGCCAGCCTGGGCTACAAAGTGAGCTCAAGTCCAGTCTGAACTGCATAGCGAGACCTTGTCTCAAAAAGACAAAACAAAACAAAACAAAACAAAACACACACAAAAAGCCAGTGCGCTTTGGGACCTAGGAAAAGGGGCCTCCGCAGGAAATTCAAGCAGTTCTCTATTCACAGGACTGGCGGCTTTGCAGAGCTCTGCAAAAGCCTCTGGTCTCTGCTACGGTTAGATCTAGATGTCCCCCAAAGGCCTTGTGCGTTCCGAGGCGGGGCTTTCGGAGGGCGATTCGATCCTGCGAATTCACAGTGGGGTCGTCCGCCGAGGCCTTCAGAGCCGAAAGTGCCGTCAGCGTGTGGGACCTGGGTGGAAGCGGGCGTTGCGGCGGCGGAGGGTTGGCCCGGAAGGTCGCGGCTCGCCCCGCAGCTCCTCCCTTCTTCCCTGCGCCCTGGGCGCCTGCACACGAGCGCCCGTCCCCGCAAGGCGCTTCCTCCGCGCCCTCGCTGCCGCCCAGCTCGCCGACGGTAGACCGAAGCTCAGGACTGAGCCAAGAAAGCCTCTTCCGTAAGCTGTGGGTGGAGCGCTGTGTCTCAGCCACCCGACAGAGACCGGTTCCGTGTGCAAGCGTCGAGCAGAGCCGCCCCACCCGGCTTGTTGTGGAAAATTCAGCGCTCTGCAGCGCCAGAGTGCACCCCTGCGACTCTGCTCTGAGCGCAAAGCCTCGCATCCAGTGCAGACCGTGCTCCAGCAGGACCGGAGCCTGCTCCGTCGTCCGCGGTGCGTCGTGCTCTTGTTCTGCTCTGAGCCTTAGGTAGAGGTGTTCCTACCGTCTGGGCCGCCAGCCGGGGAGACCACAGGGTGTGTTCCCCGTGGGCACGGTGGTGCTAGAGAGTATCCGGAGGGTTACGCGAAGTCCCTGGCACAGCATGAGCGGATGCCTGTGTGACCTGTAGCCCTTTGAGCAAGCATCCGTTCATTCCCTGAATATAAATATCTACACTGTAAATGTATTTATACTATATATAAATATAGTGTCTATATAGGTCAGGCAGAGTACTGGGAAATATGGCTGCAAAGGCAACTCATACAGCTTTTGCCTTCAAGGACCTAAGGAGAGACGGTCGAGCAAACACAGAATATGTGTGCAGGATGAAGCAGCGCATGACCTAGCAAGGCCCGGAGGGTCTGAGAGCTGCGCGAAGGGTTTATCCTTCTTGGAGACCCGAACGCTCTCGACTTCCTTCTCGGGCCCAAGGTCACCTCTGCTCTGTTACCGTGATCGCTTACCATTTATCGGGTCACTTCCGCTCTCTGACTTGCTGATGCTCCCCTCGTCGTGAGATCTGCCAAACACAGCACTAAGTAAGCGCTTCGGAGGGCCCGACGAGTGCTTGAACTTGAGGCCCCCAAGCTGCTCACCTTGAAGTCTTCCCACAGTGGAACCCTCCAGCAAGCTTCTGCCGCGCTTGGGCATTTGTGCCCCGCCGTGAGCGAGTGCACACTCACCACTGTGGTCCCCGTGAGTCTCACCTCCATGACAAAGCTGGCAGGCGCAGCCCCGGGCTGGGCGGGGGCGGCCCTCTTGGTAAGGCGCCCGTTTCGTTTATTTGTTGTTAATGCCTTAGGTAATTCCATTTGATCCCCTCTCACAAACGCTGGATGATTATGCTGGACCCTTCCTCCTTACTTCCTCCATCAACCTGTGTCCTTTTGCCCCCAGCTCTTAACCGAACACAAGCATAGCCAGTGTGTCGCCCCTCATTTCCCCACCAGTCCTTGTTATACCTGTCAGAACATTTTTGGATCTCGATTCAGTTATCTCCCGCATGCTTTATTCTGCCCAGGTCCTCACCTGAGAAGTCTGGTAGACATCACTTCCTTATCACTGTCCAGATAACTTACTGTAACATCGATCTGCACAGGGCCAGAGCGTGTCCTGGACACTTCCTCCTATTATGTATACACAGAGAAGCACATAAGGATGTGATGCTGTAACACTTTTGGACGTTATATTATTAGAAATTTCAAATACATAGAAAAATGAGGGATTAGCATGGTGGGCATCCACATCTAGATTTCACAGTTGTAATATATTTCTACATTTATCTCACAAATATAGACACCAGTTTTTTTCTCTGACTTTAATAAACCAGCTGTGAAAGACATTAGGGGAGGGACTATTGGGCATATTTTGAATATGACCTGGAGATTAGGGAATATTAAGGATTTAGTGTTAAATTTGCTAGGTGTGATAATGTCAGCAGTGTTTATTTGTTTGTTTGTTTTTTTTTTTGTCTTTTTTGAGACAGGGTCTCTCTATGCAGTTCAGGCTGACCTTGAGCTCACTTTGTAGCTCAAACTGGTCTCAAACTCACAATGATCCTCCTGCCTCAGCCTCCGGAGTGCTGGGATTACAGGCATATGTCAGCAGTGTTATGTAGGAAAATTACTTTTTGCTCATGTATATGGAAGAATTTGAGTGAGATGTGATGATGTTTATAGTTTTTAAAGATACTTTAGACGGTCTTAAAGGATTAACATTTACGATGTTATTCCATCACACCTGTGTGTGTGCAGAGTAAATAGAATCAAAAGGATTTGATTTCTTCTTCTTTAGAAGAAGAATACAGAAGAAAAATTCAATTCAAACTTCGCTCGTACCGCTTTTCCCTCAGCCTCCAAACTGGCGTCTAATGCCAAGTACTTTCGTTAGCGATCCCTAACCTGGAGACCCCGAGCTGCCCACACATGCGGGGCACAGGCAGGGCACTGACCGGCTGCGTGTGCATTCGCAGTACCGCGTGTGGCACCCAGGTCAGCACTGCCTGCAGCAGACTCACCTGGATGGAGCTTTCCGTACAGTTTCCTGATAGGATCGTCTCACACTGGAGGGCGTGACGACGTGAGTGCTCAGGATACCTGCAGGGTCCCACCCGGCTCTCCTGCCCTGTGGATTTTGAGCCAAGGATATAAAACTCAGCTTCTCCCACACGGGAACCTGATCACAGAGGACTGTTCTCAAGCCCGCCTGCCTCGCGGCTTTCTGAACACCTTGGCACTGCCACCTGCTGCTTAGAGAACAGTTGCCAGATGTGAGGAGGGTATGTGTGTTTGTCTGTTTCACAGAAAAGGACCAAATAAAGAGAGAAAATTTAAATATAAAGAAAACCCAATGGGAGGATAGTTGGGAAAGAGATATCTAAAGAGAGTAAGATATAATGGCTAAATGGTCTTTTTTCAGTCTATGCTGATGCAATTGAGTCTGAAATATTTTGATAAATTCTAAATGATGAGCCTCCTGTTAAACATTACCACACAGTATGCACAGCAGAAACCTTCATTCTGCCCCAGCTCTGTGCCATTTCAGAGCTTCCCGCCCTCAAAACTATTATAATTTCTTTCTTTTTTTTTTTGTCTTTTTGAGACAGGGTCTCGCTTTGCAGTTCAGGCTGGCCTTGGGCTCACTTTGTAGTCCAGGCTGGTCTCGAACTTGCAATGATCCTCCTGCCTCAGCCTCCCAAATGCTGGGATTGCTGGCATGTGCCACCATGCCTGGCTATAAAATTTCTAATAAAAGTTGTTTCTATATTTTGATATAAACATCTAGAAACTGTCTTGTCAAAATGTCCCCTTTGCTGTTGGCTCCACTGAAAAATCTGGCAGACAAACTCTGCTACATCAGAATACCCAATAAAGGAAAAAAGCAGTGTAAATGGCGAGTGAAGAGCTTCAAAAAGTGACGAGGTATCACCAAGAGAAGTGTCACTAATATAATTATAGATACATTACTAGGGTAATATTTAGACAAGAATGAGGAGGGTCAATTATTTTATATATCTGCTGAGTTATTTTAAAATACAAATGGCAGAATTGTTGAATTAAGCTAGGAAACTCAGTGAATTTAACAAAGAGGAAGAGCTGTAAAAACGAACATAAAGTATCTCTTAGGGAAAATGTCAAGTAGGTGATAAAATTGGCGTTGCAAGGAATGTGTTATTATGGATAGCAGGCTACTTGTAGTTTGGCTGTGTCTGTACCTATTAGAAACACAATTTTAAGTATTGCCACTTTCTAGAGAACGGAGGATGACAAAAGCAACACTTTTAGTGTGCTTTCACTTAAACTGCATTAAAGGGCAACCAAGGTGAGACACTGGTAAGGTTAATGAAAGATCCCTTTCCGGCATCAGTTCCAATTTTTTTTAAAGTCGGAATTTATAAAATTTGGTTTTTCTGCCTGAAGAGATAATTACATAAATTATAGAACCATTTCTTACCTAGACCTTTTATTCCCCTTCTACCAGGGATTGGACGCAGGGCCTTCATGCTGAGATGTACCCCAGCCCCCCAATTCCACTCTCTTTTTAAATTTTTTTGAGACCAGGTCTCATTCACGAGGTCAGCTGAGGTGCCCAGGCTGCGCTCAGGCTGTGTCTTCCTGACAGCAGCAGCATGCCGCCTCACCCAGCCCTGAGCCATGTTCCGACAGCACTTTGCATTCACCTCATGCTTTAATTTTTTTCTTTGACATAAAAGCACAGATGACACTTGTTTTTCTGCTGCTGGTCTCTGATTTCAGTAGTGAACCCTCTAGGGCCAGTTAACCCGTGCAGTGCCATTTTGGGCCCACGTTAAGCGGCCACTGCATGTCTGAGCCTCGTGTCTCGTGGGTTTGCATGCTGTCTTCTTTGTTAGGTCTGTCTGGTCTTTATCTACTTCTGTGAATGTGGAGCGGAGCCCTAGTAGCCGGTTCCGTTCCTCCTTGACGTCAGCTTCTGGCCGTTGCCGAAGTCCATGCAGATATGCTCGCCTGTGCTTGGCCCTCGCTTCAGACTGTACTCGATAAATATTTCTCAACTTGTGGAAATTCAAGATAGCTGCGTCCTGTCCATGCTGCTCTAGGCAACGTATTTGACAAACAGTACACAGAAGACATCCACAAAAATTAGTATTTTTCCTAAAGAAAAATATTGCATTTTATTTCTATATGCTGTTTACTTTCAAGAAAATAGTACCTGCAAGTGATTGAAACGTCAAATAGTGCTTAAGAAATAAAAAGAATCAGTAATGACCCCTCTCCAACTTGTCCTATCCCACTTTTCAAAATTGTTTCAATGATTTCTTTGGTTATCCCTCCCAATTTCAAAATAACTTATCTAAAACTATTAATTTTTTTTTTTTTTTTTTTTTTTGGTTTTTTTCTCCGGTACCGGGAACCAAACTCACAACCTTGCACTTGCCAGGCAGGCGCTTTGCCACTGAGCTAAATCCCCAGCCCCTAAAACTATTAATTTTTAAATACTTTCTAGTGACTTTCTATTGTGATAGATGAAAATGTAACTCACTTATACAGCTTCTACTGTTCTTTTTTCCCCTTCATATCCCTGGTATTGTTAGGTATGACTTTTGGTTAAATGATTCAGTTATCAGTTTTTATGTTTTTGTAATTGCACAGGTTGTGTTCGCCGCTAAGCAAGATAGTATGCCTGAGGACATAGTTGCAGAACTGTCCTTGTGGGTTCCCATGACTTCCCTACCCTTCCTCCTGTTCCGTTAAGGGCTGGAAAGGTTTGTCAATCTCCTAAAATGCTTTTGAAGAAAAGTCAGGGTCCTGTTTTTCATTTCTCTTTTTAGAATTTGGTGATACTTAATGATACCTATTTGCCAATTCTAAGCAACAGGAAAGGTTTGACTTGCAAATCCTGTTAGAAAAGTATTTATCAAAATAATCTTTATCCCAGAATAAACACTACCTTTTAAGTGGTTGGAAGCACATTTATATCTCTAGACTGTGAAGTGTTGAAGGCAGTGATCGTAACATGTTTTCTTAAAGAATTAGGAATGTGACTAATAACTAGAATGTAAAAAGAACTCAAGAAAATTGGACCACCTAAAATTAAAGATGCAGTCAAAAAACTGGCAAGAGAAATGAATAGACACTTCACGGAGGAAGAGGTACAAATGGTCAACAAATATATGAAAAAATGTTCAACATCTTTGGCCATTTGAAAATTGCAAATTAAAACACTGCTAAGATTCCACCTTACTACAGAAAGAATGGCTATCATCAAGAAATCAAGCAATAACAAATGCTGGCTTGGCTGTGGTGGAAAAGGAACACTCATATTGTTGGTGGGAATGGAAACTAGTTCAACCGTTGTGGAAATTAGTATGGAGATTTATCAAAGAACTAAACTTAGAAATTCCATATAATCCAGCTATCCCCCTTCCAGGTATCTTCCCCAGAAAGCTTAAGACATCATACTACAGCGATACATGCAGATCAATATTTATAGCAGCACAATTTATAAGAGCTCATCCTGGAAGCAGCCTGTGTACCCATCAGGGGACAACTGGATAAAGAAAATGTGGCATGTGTATATCATGGAATACTACTTGCCTATAAAGAGTGAGAAATTTGAGATGTCTGTAGGAAATGGATGCGCCTGGAAAATATGTTTAGTGAAGTAAACCAGACACATGAGTTTAAATACCGTATAGTATCTGTCATTTGACCGAGACAAAGTAAAACAAAGAGAATAATAGAGCAAGAGTAGAAGGAGATGAGGGGACGATCTCTTGCAAATGGGAAGAGGTCTAAGGGGTCGAGGGTGAGGGGTGAAGGGGGGTGTGGGGAAATAAAGAGAATAAGGATGCACCATGTACAGGACCCTAAAACCTCAATGAATGTAAGCATTATATGCCGTAAACATGAACTGGATGTAATAATATCAACAAGAACGAGAGGGGGAAAGGGGACTAGAGGAGCGGGGAGGGAAGGGTGGAAAGAAAGGGAGATCAAAAAAAGACAAAGCTGTACCCCGTACCTTTCCCACTACCCAAGATGATCGTAAAATGCATGTGCTGAAAACGTACTAATAAAAGAATTGAAAGGACAAAAGAGTTGGAAATTTGAGGAGGAAAGTTAGGATTTGGATAGTCAAAGAGAAGAAAGTCAGGCTTCATGTTCTTGGCCTCCTGCCCTGTGAGCCCCAGAACTCCGGAAATGGAACAGATGCACTCAAAGGTGCGGGGTGTCGTCTAGCACCTTATTTTGCTGCCCTGCAGATTCTGCCGTGGGTCGCAGTCATTCTGCACTGCTTGGCCCAGTTGCCTCTGCGCTGCAGCTGTGAGGCGCAGCCCCAGCCAGGTCGGGCGGGGGAAAACACCAGGTGCACGTGTCCATTTACGGGAGCCGCTGGCTGTAGTGGGAGGCTAGCAGGACAGCGTGGGGGCTGTGCAGGTCATAATTCTAGAGCCACCTCCTGTCACACGCCTGTGTGTGCATGTGACTGGTCCGGTCTACTGCCTGTTAGCTGGAGTCTCTTTCGTGGTGCAGCTCACACTGACCTTCTGCCTGCTCGTCAGAGGGCGATGGTAGGAGTGCTTGAGACTGAGCGTAAGGCTCACGGGCTGACTGCATATTCCCAAGCGTTCATGCTTGGTTTCCTTCGTGTCTGCTCCATCCAGACCCAAATGTGGACCTTGCAGTCTCAGAACTACTCACGGAGCTCTGAACATAGTGAAGCGCGTGAGCTCAGTTTGCAGTTGGGGATCTTGCCCATTTTTGATCTTCTTCTCTCTCACTCTACTCTCTCCACTTCCCCAGACCCTTCCCCAGGAATTTTACTTCCTGATGCCCAACCTTACATTTGTTTTATGAACTCCATTTAGTTGTCAAAGAACTGTTATGCCCACAGATTTATTAATTATTATTATGACACCTATCTTGGCGTGGAGAATTGCAATGTGGTATTGGCTGCTGAGTAAGTTAGTGGCCCAAGGGCAGCCCCCGCCCCCTCTTGTTCATGAGGGTCAGTTTTCACCAGCAGGAGCATTACAGACACAGTTAACTGGAGGAACTTAAGGTTTTTTTCACATAAGGCCTTTTCAACCATGAAATTAGTGATTCTAAAAATTTTGAACTGGAAAAATTTAATAATAGGGAAAGTAGATCTATGCTTCTTTGGAAGTTGTATGTATCAGTTCTATTTTCAGTTTCTTAGGAAACAAGCTAACAATTTTTTAGTCCTTGATACATTTCTAATTACATTTCTCTTTTCTTTTGAAAGGCTTGTTTTTCCTTAAAAAGATACAGGGTTTTGTTTGTCTGTGATAATTGGAATATTGGTTTTAAAAATTTGGATTCCCTCCAACCATGGTCACTGAAAATATCTAAGTATATAAATGCTTTGCAAGCAGATAACACAAAAATTAGATGTTTTAGGCAAAGCTTTTAAAATTGAAGTTGTTTTGTGTAATCATGAGCTTTATGTGTGAGCACATTTGTAACAACTGAAGTGGCGGCCTGCGTTGGATTTTCTCCTCCCTAAATCACTTACCACGCTGACGTTCACAGTGCTGTGCGTAACCAGGACACCCAGTAAACGGACGTGGAAACAAACCTAGCTCCTCGCTCCGGAGTGGCAGTGATGCCGTTAGGGACAGCGGAGGGGCGTGGCGGGTTGGACTTCAGTGACCTCTCAGCACCGATGGTGCACAGATTGCAGCCTGTGGGCCTTCCGTGCTGTGAAGTTTACCTGTTACTTTAACCTATTTCCACCTACTGCGTCTTTTCTCAGATTTTTTGGAGATGAAAAGTGGGAGGAGAAAAGAATTTTGCAAGTTATTTGCTGCCTTTTCGGGAGCTAATGAACTAAGGGAAGCGGTTCCGCTTCTTAGTCTGCCTTGCTTTCTGATGTCTTTTACATCGACCGAGTGGCTGTGAGTGACTCTTCAGCCGTTGCCGCTGTGTTCTAGAAAGGGTCTTGTCATTCCTGGAAATCTGCAGAAGCATGGGAAGTGGATTTACTCTTGCACCCGCCTTCCTCCCCTGGCTTCTCCTGCGCCCCCACACCCCACGCGTGGAGAGTTCCCCGGGGGACTTCATCTGGACAGTCTTACTCATCTTCACATCACTGTGTCCTTCCTGCCATCTGGGTCTTCGCTCGACGGTCCCCTCCCTGCAGACGACCGCTCATCTCCCCCCGTCGCCTCCCCCTTACTATACTGCAGCACTGTGGCCATTGGGTGCATCTGTGCTTGTTTAGTGGTTACCTGCTTCCCCTCAGAGCACTGTAAGAGTTCTAACCTGTTTGACCCTCCATCGTCGGGGGAGGGTTAGCAAACCTTTTTCTCTGTAAACGGCTGGGCAGTGAGTAGTGTGGGCTTTGTGGCCAGTTTCTAGCGTGAGCCCCCAGCTCTGCCCTTGCACAGCCGCGGTCGATGTGTAAATGCGTTAACAAAGCTGTGTTCTGTCTGTGGACGCTGAATTCCGCATTTCACAAACCATGACTATGCTTTGGATTTTTCTACGTACTTAAGTATGTAAAAACTAATAGTGCATATTTATTATAAAATGAATTAATCAAGGGGAATTAAAGGAAATTTTTTGTTTTTCTTTTTCTCATTCTTTTTTGTCTTGGGTTGGGGTGGAACGTGCGGACAGAGCTCAAGGCCTTGTGCGTGCTAGACAAGTGCTTTACCACTGGGTCACATCTCAAGCCCGGGGGGAAATGTTCACATGATAAAATATTAATATATCTACTCCTAAAGTAGAATGAGAAAATATTCCTCTAAATTAATTCTGAATAACTAGAACGTTCCAGAAGGCTGAAATCCTAACTTTTCTTTCATATCTTCTGATTGGGCCTGGCTAGCAGGGTATATGTTACAGAGCCAAGTTAGACGTGCAAAGCCTTTAGATTCTTTATGGAGATTGGTAGTAGCCATCAGTGAGGTTTGAGATTATGGTTAGTGGCTGTCTCACAAAGCAGCTGTGAGGTAATAATAAAAGCAGGATTCAGGCAAAATTCAAGCACTCGTACAGACATTTGCTAGTCAAACATTTGGTTGGCGCGTGGTCCAAAGCAGTTCATTCAAACTGTGTAAACGCGGTGGTGCTCCAGTGCTCTACTCTTGTAAGTGCTTTGATTCCTTGTTTGTAGTGCTCATGACTGGGTAACTTATGAAGAAATTATTTTCTCACATAGCTAGAAACTGAGGAGTCCAAGACCGAGGTACTAGCCGATTCACCGGTCTGGAGAGGCTTGGTTCTGAGGTATGCCTTTCTGCTGTGCCTGCTGGAGGAGAGAAAAACTGCCCTCACCGGGCTGAAAGTGGAAGGGCAAGAGCCCTGAGTGCCGCGTGACGTTTCTTCTACGAGGACCTTGGTCCGCCTAGGTGGACCAAGCCCTCACTGCCCAGTTACCTCGTAGAGTCATCGCATGAGCCGTTCAATTTCAGCTCCTGAGTTTTACGCATCCTATGTGCAAAACGTACTGAAAATAGATCTAACAGTCTCATCTCTCAGAACTCTGAGAGCAATAGCTGGTATGAGATCAGCTAGAGACCCACACCTTTAATGTCATGTCTGATGTTACATGTTATAAGCATCTTGATTCTTTTATTGTACCATGTTTGTGCAAGGACTGGAGAGTGTTTCTAAATCATTTGCACCAATACACATACTTTGAATAGCTTTAATTTCCTTCTCTTTGTGACAAGGTCTTATTATGTAGTTCAGGCTGGCCTTCAACTCACTATGTAGCCCAGACTGGCCTTCAACTCACTGCGGTTCCTAAGTGCTGGGATTACAGGGTGTACCACCAGGTTCAGGTTGAAAACCTTTAATTTAACCATCAGTGATACATTTGGAACATTTATCATGCCAATTAAAAAGTCACTAATTTACCAATAAAAACCTAGTTTTTACAAAGTATGCTAATTAACAAAGTATGATTGACCTGGATGGCAGAAGAATTTATAGAAGCTGCTTCTGGAATGCAGCTTTTAAATAAAATGTTAACTGACCCCTCTGGACGATGTGTCTTGAGAGAAAGTTTCCTGACCATTCCCAGCACTAAAGGGTTAACTACACTCAGTGTCACACTGATTAAACTGAAGCATTAGTAAACATTAACACATTGGCCTCTGACTTTATTCTATAGAAGGTGTTCCCAGGACATGGTCCTTCTGTCATGTACACCCCCGTGGGAATCACAAAGAAGAGAACGATCTGATCTAAATCCAGGAATATGCAGCGCAGCGAACAATTGTAATGTCCCCTCATTTTACTGCAAATCTACTGTTTACCAAACAAACGCATATTGTGGTAGAGACTGACCGTGGTCTCCCACTGTCTCATTGTCCCCTTCTTTCTGTACTAATAGAAGCCCTGAATTTAAACTGTGCAAGAGAATCTTGCTGTGGTCTGAAGTTTTGTGTCGCCCATGGTTGGAGCCTCGTCCCCATGTGACGGTGGTGTTAGGAGGAAGGGCCTTGGGGAAGTGACGAGGGCAGAGCCGTTACGGGATTAGTATCCCTTTGACATACTTGGAGGGGCGCCCTGCAGGGAGGGGCACACAGATGGCTCCGCCTTTGAGAAATAGGCCCTGAGCAGATACTGAATCTGCTGTTGCCTTGATCTTAGACTCCTCAGCCTCGGAACTATGAGCGATACATTTCTGTTGTTTATAAACTTCCCAGTCTTGAGTATTTTGTTATAGCAGTCCAAATTGACTGAGACATCCACAAAGCCTAGCCAACAGAGAATGAATGAAACAATTTGTGCAGTGTCTGGGCTGTGCCCTTCAAGGGGGAGGGAATGCCCTCCACTGTCGCTCTCGCCCTTGCTGCTGGAGTGCGGGTATTAAGACAGGAGCTCAAACAGCCGTCCTGAGCCCTGAGATGGCAGCCGTCCATGGAAGGGACAGAACAACCGGACGGACTGTCTAAGTGTGCCTGTTGGTCAGGGAGCTGTAGTGCCAGCTGAGGACTGCTAGTATGAACTTCTGTGGGGTAGAGAAATAAATTCCAACTCATTCTCCCTCTTACAGTATAGGAAGAGCTCTGCTCTTAATTAATACACACTTGTTTTAGAACATTTGGAACACCAGAAGTGTAAACAGACAAAAAAGAGAAAGGCAGCGGCAGACACCCACAGTGCAATCCCCAAGTCCGCCGCTGCCGGCTGCTGTGCTGTGCCTGCTGGACGCTCCTTCCGGGACGTGCTCAGTTGCCAGTGCCGGGAGTGCTGGCTGCTGCGCTCTCTCCGGCGTTACCGCTCACCTTGTGGGGGCAGCCTGGACCCGAGAACCCACTGTTCAGGGGGCACCAAAGCCCAGCTGTTGCCTCCTTTGGGACAGCTCTGAAGGGCCATCTCAGTTCGAGAGCTCCAGTAGGGACGGTCAAAGCCCCTAAGGCAGCTTGTTACAGATCAGCCCCTCCCTCTGCCAGACCGGCTTCCCTGTCCACCCAGCGCTCCCTCTGCCAGACCGGCTTCCCTCTCCACCCAGCGCTCCCAAGGGTCTTCCAGAGCACCTCTCACATTCAGCTCTCAGACGGTGTCTGCCAGGGAACCTGACCTGTGCCATTCATGCATTTCCAAATGTGGGATCAGGCTGATATTCTCCATTTGGCTCTCCCGGCAGTGCTCTGGGAGGCCCACCTCTGCGCATTCCATCCGTGGGCTGTCTCGCCCTCTGCCTCTGGAAGGTAATCGGAGGCCAGCCGGCGGCATGGTAGGAAGACTGAGGTGTTTTCTTCCCGGGTCCTTCCTGGCCAGGTTCTGGGTTGGGAGAGGCATCACCCGTCTCCTAAGTCCCAGCTGTGGCCGTGGGGCCGCTCCTGCAGCTGTGGGTGTTACTGTGTTTTTCTCAGGTGACTGTCTCCTCCCTGGCCCTCAGGACAGGAACGTGAGGGCTCCCTGTGCGGCTAGCCCGGGCAGCGTCTCCATCGCTTCCCTTCGCCCTCTGTCCCGCGCACACCTTTTCACGGAGTTACTTTCCTCAGTCACCTCCTTTGAGCGTGCCTCCCTGTCCTGGCAGAAGCAGGACAGATGCAAAGGAGGCCTGACAGCAGCTCCGCACTTCCTGAGTATTCTCTTATTCCTACTGACTGTGCAGCTCCATCCTGCAGGCTTACCGACATCTCTTGAAACGATTCCCTGTTATTGAAGTGCATATATAATTTTATACTGGTTTTTATCACAGCATATGCAAACATTTGTTATGCTATTAAAACTCCCAATAAACACTTTTACGTGACTGTTTTAGAGCATGTAGCTTGAACTGTTTATGCCACAGTGACAAGAGATTTGTTCTGTCCCGTCCGATTTCTTTTGTGTATGTTTACTGCGGCTAAGGAAATGTGTTTTTCAGGATGAGCAGCTATACTCCGCCAGAGAATAAAGCTAGCTGTGCCCTCAGACCTGACACTTTCAGGTCCTTAGCTCCTGAAACAGCTGAATGAACTGCCATAAACACACTTTTACTTGAGCCCGAGTGTCTTGGCAGGGCTGGGCTTGGGTGCTGCTTAATGAACTTGGTGACCCTTTTGGATTCCTATGTGCTTGTAATTCTGGAAAGACAGTAGAAGCAGTTAGTGGGAGGAGTTGGAAGAATATCGTTTGTTCCCCCGTAGCTGGCATAGGGAAAGCACCGTAATTACAAACACTTCCGAGTAGTGTTTAAGGGAAGAGACGGGAGCAGAGTCACCATGCGCTGTTACTGAACTCTGCCCCGCGGGTCCCACATCACTCAGTGGCTCTTCGCAGGGTCTCTCTTAGTCCGGTTGGCCGCTGTAGCGAAACCCCACGCGCTGGGTGGCTGTACACAGCACGCGTTTCTGGACGCCGGAAACCCCAAGATCGAGGTGCCGGGAGGCCGAGCCTGGCGAGGCTCGCTTCCCGATCGTGCACCGCTGTCTTCGTGCCGCGTCCTCTTGTGGAGCAGGGGGCAGTGGTGCGCTCTGGTGCCGGCTTTATAAAGGCGCTAATTCCATTTATGAGGGTGCTGACATCTTAATCGCCTCCCCAAAGGCTCCACCTCCAACTGCTCTCACTTTCGGGACTAGGTGTCAACACAGAATTTTGGGAGAACGCACACATTTAGACAGTAGCGTATTTCTTAGCTTACCTTCCTTTGGTATTACACAAGGGGCTCGAGTTGAGACCCAGCGTGGTGGAGAATGCCTGCAATCCCACCACTCCAGAAGGCGGAGGCAGGAGGAATACAAGTTTGAGCCCAGCTGGGGAACTTGGTGACTCAGTGAGACCCTACATAAAATTAAAAAACAAGACTGGGAATGTGGCTTCATGTATAGTCCTGGGTTCAGTCCTCAGAATCACACACACAAAAATTAAATTTATAAAAGACGGACTTGTATCAGTTCAGTCTTTGCATTCAGTAGATATTTAAGAACCTACTGTGTTCAGAAGCACCAGGATTTAGCTGTGAAAAACTGGAAAAATAAGTACTCAAAGTCTCTCTCACGGGGTCGGATAACTAACAAGCAAGTAAGGTAACTATGAACTGTGACGAATCTTAGAAGGAATGAAGGGAGGTGAAAGAGCGTGAATGTGGCGGAATTCTGAATGGGAGGCAGAGATGAATGTGAGCCTCCGTGTCACAGAAGGTAGCCTGCCTGAGCAGAGGGGATCAGCTAGGTCTGAAGTCCAGCTTCCTGACTGTTACAGCCTCTCTAAATGCTGGGAGAGGGTGAAAATAATACAGTAAAAACAGTAAGAATAACTAACAATAATTGCTGCTACTTACAGTAGTTATAGAATTAGCAAAAAGTGTAGCACTGTAAGCATTCCTTTTCACCATGGCCCAAACAGATATTAATTTCTTGTTCATCTCTCTTAAAATTATATATAATCTGAATTTGGTAAGACCCACGCTCCAGTGACTTAATTTCAGGAAATTGTTCTGTATATCTTTGACCCAATTTAACTGATCAAATATTTACTGAGCACTTACTATGTGCTGGTCTCTAGTGATGAAATGGTAAATAAAATAGACGCTGTCTCTGCCACATCAGAGCTTACTCACGGATCTTATTCGGTTACAACTCTCCAAGCAGTCTCTACCTCTGGCTGTCTTGGCTGCTAGTGACTTTTCCTCCATCGGTGTGTTTAACATCTTTAACTTGTGAAGTGCAGCATGCAAAGAAGTATATAAAACAGGCCACGAATTTTGAAATCAGATGGACCTTCACTTACAAAACCTTAAATGCTCGCTTCTGTGTTTACCATAAACTTTTACCATTTCCACCTAAATATAACAAAGGAAGCTGAAGACAATAAAAGATAAAATTTCTCACCACAGTTAGTGCTCTGCACAGCCTCATGTTGTCTCTGGCTTGAAGGAGCAAAGCAGGGATTCAGTCCTGCAGCCCTACAACTGGCAGAGGTTCTGAGTTTTGAAGTTTGTCTGACCAAGTGGAAGATGGTTTCTGCTTTGTTTCTTTCTTGGCTTGCTGCTCGTCTGCGGTGGCAGGGTCCATATTGGTGCAGCCTCGATTCTGAAAAGCTTGCTAAGGAGAGCCAGCCAGACCTCACGTGGAAATGATGAGGAATGTCAGCATCAGATGTCAGCGTGGCGGTTAGTGACATTCAGGGGCGGGCCACTGCAGGCAAGTCCAGCTCGAGCGAGGGACAAGACGGGTGTCTGCGTCGTCGCCTTCCACCAGTGTCTGGAGAGTCCAAGACAATATGATAAAAAAGCACAGAACAGCAAACATTATACATCAGAAGGCAGTGATGTCATCATTTGCATTTTATAGCATTGGCTACCTGGCAACCCCACAACACAACAGAAAAATATTAGAATTAATGAACTCAATAAATATAAAATGAATGTGCATACTTCAATAGATGCCGTAGGCAGCAGTGCAGGGGGTTTTAGTTTAACTGCTACCGTACCAACTCCCAGATGCGGAAGGGGGCAGGAAATGCTGCTTCTCTGGCTATAGCCTCAGAATCCGGGGGGGCCATGACTTGTCTGATGAGCCCGTGACACAGGCAGACTGATAAGAAACACTGCGGAATTAGGCCTGCCCTCTGCCAGGGTTGCTAGGCTGGGATAGCATTTGACTGTCAGCAGCCATCCCACCCTGATAGCGTTTTTCTTTTTTTCTTGAGATTCAGCCATAAATGAAGCCACCTATAACCCAGGACCAGGTACCTAATGGCTGCAGGGTCTAAACTATAAATGAAGGTCTAAAAACCTTGTATTTAAAATGGCAACAAAACCAAAAATTCAAGTTAAAATTGTGAAGCTATAGTTTCTATCTGATTGTAAGCTAGCAAAATATAAAAAGTTATTAGATTTGTTGGACATGGTGGCACACACCTGCAATCCCAGCACTCTGGAGGCTGAGGCACAAGGATTGCCGCAAGTTCGAGGTTAGCCTGGCCTATATACTGAGTTCAAAGCCAGCCTGAACTACACAGTGAGACCTTGTCTCAGAAAAACAACAAAAAAAAAGTTATTAGATTTAATATGCACATATGGACGTTGTGATGCTATGTTAGAATTTTTGGACGAGTGGTAGTATAAAATAATGCATGAAAAAAAATAATGCATGAGTCATAAACTGTAAAATTTCTTTTCCTTGCTTTCATTTTAGCAAAATCACTAATTTTATAATCAAGATGTTCACTTAATTTTTGTTCTGATCAGTAATGATCTAAAAAAATTTAAAATGTAACTGTATTCAAGATATACCCACTTTGGTTATATTTTCATAACAATACAAATTAAAGCAATTGCAAAGATTTGAAAAATTAAATCTGTTTTCTTTCTTTTTTGTTAGCTTCTCACTATGTAGTTTAGGCTGAGTTCAACTCTGTATGTAGCCCATGCTGGTGTCAAGCTCACAGCGATCCTCCTGCCTCAGCCTCTCTCCCAAGTTGCCCAAGATGGTCTCAAACAGTCTTTTTGTGTCAGCCTCCTGGCTCCATCCTGCTTTCAAAATACATCTACCTCGAATCTGACCGTTTCTCATCCCCCTAGTCCAGTAATCACTTCCCCGGTTAAAACTACCGCCCTTTGTCCTCTGGAACTATTGCGTCTTCACCCGTGCCCTGCTC